>NC_084813.1:6947500-7247500 GCF_963583255.1 Pyrus communis | reverse complement strand
CTTGGATCGCGTCGTAGATCGGGTCCCCTCCTCCTTGGCTCTTATTTTCTAATGAGCTCACCACCTGGCCAGTTCTTTCCTGAGGCATGGGAAATATAAGTCCGGCTATATATGCTTAGAGTATGAGCTTATGAGATCAGGTGGTCGGCTGTTTCAGTCCAATTTTAATGTCTTATAATGCTAATCCTTATTGGTGAAGGATTATTTCAAAGCATTAAACTGATATATTGTCGAAAACATTTTCCTATAATTTTAAGAGAGAATCCGTATTAGTTTTGGCAAATATAGTATATATAGTGGTCTCAGCTCTCACAAAATACGCTCTTTTCTAAACTAAAAGATACTCTTAGTTTGAAGATTGGGATTCCGACAGAAAAGAGAAGCACTACTGTATTTGGTTCCGCAATTTTATTGATCCATAGCTTTATCAAATGGGAGTTCTTCAAGCTAGTCTTCTTTGTTAGCTTATGGATTATGGTTTTGTGTTATGATCAATTGTGATTTGTGAAACTTCATATGCTTCCCTACCTCCTTTGCCTCCCGGATCGCGTCGTAGATCGGGTCCCCACCTTCATGAGCTTTTTCTTCTAAAGAGCCCATCATTTGGCCAGTCCTTTCCTGAGACATGAAAGATACAAGTTCGACTATGAAGGAAAAATATAGTATCACCATAAAGTTAAATAACCATTTTGCAGAACATCTCTTAATTTTTTTGGAGATGGGATTACTCTCACCACGCCACCTTACTTGAAGAGTTATTTAAGCCTACTGTAAAGGGTAATTTAAGTTTAACATGAGAACAATACATGACACTTAGATTAACATATGAAAAATTGAAGAAAATTCTATTATAAAACTAATTAGTAATATGAGACAATAACCCCTTATAAGAACATAATCCCTTAATTTTTTCACTCTCCATAAGTGTAACCATCAAACATAATACAACGTGAGAATATAGCATGAAAAATAAGTTCATGCTCTAGGGGGATTTTTTTTTTTTTTTTTTTTCACAATATCGAAAAGTAATCTTAAGTTAGAATCATTATGCCCATTGAACAGAAGGATATGGATCTTAATCATGTTATCAAATCCACCTCTGACATATACTATATCATATGTTGTCATATTGGTCGGTACATCTCACACGCACACACTCACATATATACACAGACCTTTTATGCAAAAAGATTCCATGTTGATCGGTACATCACACACACACACACACACATATGCACAGACCCTTTATGCAAAAATATCATTTTTTTCAAAAAATGAAAATTAGATGTGAGACTCACTCTATATCAAACTTCAATGATCTAAACTATCTAATCTCGATTCATAGATCATCATTGCAAAAATTCAATTCAATCCAAAATCATTTGCCTATTTAATTATCAAGATAAAATTTTATTGTTTCATATATAACAAAGTATACGATAATTTTTTTTAACCCAATTAGATGTCTTAAATATTTTTGATTTGACTAATATTTTGTAAGGACGATCTATAAGATGCATTTTAAAAAATAAAAAATTCAGATCGTTAAAATTCGTTGTTGTGTAGATCCTATAATTAATCCCTATTTTTATTAAAAAAAAAAAAATAAGAATCCCTTCTCTTGAAAGCTCTCCATATATATGCGTTCATGAGAGAATCCATGGGGAAGTTGAAAAACTATACATACCTGAGCTTGGCCCTTGCCTTGATCACCACATTCACCGGCTCCGTTGCTCTGTCTTTGATCATGGAACTCCATATTCTCTCCTCGTAAAACAGTGAGTGATATATATATATATATATATATATATATATATATGTAGTGTGCGCGCGCGCGCGCGTGTGTGAGAGAGAGAGAGAGAGAGTTGTGAGAATTCTTCTTGCTAGTTTGCGGTGTGCCATGGGGCATGTGGCATATATACTACATGACTACGTTTCAACTGAGGCTGGGTGGTCATCACATGTTCTGATTTCTTGACACGTCGTCTGGTACGTGCCTTGTTTTGTAGGGTAGCAATCCTACCTAGTTTACATTGATATGTGACGTCTCAGTCCATATCAAACTTGATCAAGGAACTCCTTCCTAACTTCGTTGTATTAATATAATTGGTTCTTTAAATTATACAGACATTTCATATATCACAATTGTTTCTTCAATATATGCGTTCATGAGAGAATCCATGGGGAAGTTGAAAAACTATACATACCTGAGCTTGGCCCTTGCCTTGATCACCACATTCACCGGCTCCGTTGCTCTGTCTTTGATCATGGAACTCCATATTCTCTCCTCGTAAAACAGTGAGTGATATATATATATATATATATATATATATGTAGTGTGCGCGCGCGCGCGCGTGTGTGAGAGAGAGAGAGAGAGAGAGTTGTGAGAATTCTTCTTGCTAGTTTGCGGTGTGCCATGGGGCATGTGGCATATATACTACATGACTACGTTTCAACTGAGGCTGGGTGGTCATCACATGTTCTGATTTCTTGACACGTCGTCTGGTACGTGCCTTGTTTTGTAGGGTAGCAATCCTACCTAGTTTACATTGATATGTGACGTCTCAGTCCATATCAAACTTGATCAAGGAACTCCTTCCTAACTTCGTTGTATTAATATAATTGGTTCTTTAAATTATACAGACATTTCATATATCACAATTGTTTCTTCAATACTTGAAAAAGAAAAAAATAGAAAAGATCGGTCACAATTGTATTTAATGCACGAATAATTTTTTTAAAGAGAAATACTCTTAAATATGACTGTATCTTAATATTGGGACATATATAAGATATTTTAAATATGCACACGTCATGCATAAAAATCGAACAGATAGAGAATTTTTCTATATCTTAAAATGACTTAATTGCCCTTATATATAAATGAGTTATGTGCTCCCATTTCTTGATTTCTCTCTCTCCTCTCTCTCCCTCCCTTTCTCTTCTCTAACTTTCTCCCTCACGCACTCTCTCCCTCTTTCTCACTGTGCACACACGGTGCACTGTCATCCCGACCAACATTGTCCAAATCAAAGCCACCACCAATTTCATCTCGTCCTCACGAGTCCAAAACACCTAGCCTTCTCACAAATCTCATTCACGATCGTTGGGGTCGAAACTTAAGCAGCCCGCGAGTGTTCCGGTCATTTTTTGGCAACATGACAAACAACTGAGGCTCGAGACCATCATCACTGGACTCGCATCGAGGGTGGGAACAAAGCCTAGTCATTAAATGTTGGTGTTTTGTTTGATGAATTTTTCAGGATTTGCCCATTGTATGTACACAATATGCACATGATATGATCACAGATTTAAGCCAAGCCAAAAACCTAGATGAATTAATACTCAAAAGTTAATTTAGGGTTTGTGTTTCATGTTGGTGCCTATGGGTTGTGGAATAAAAATTTCAAGTTTTGACGTGCTACAAAGCTGGGATGGAACAATTTCTGGTTCAAGTGTCCAATTGCAGAAATTTATGAAATTTTTTTCGTGATGTGCATGTGGTGTGCATATGGTGTGCATGGCTACATCTTAATATGAGAAACGAGAATGTTCACTAGTTATGATGCACGTATATTGCTCGATCTCCAGTTATGTGCATGTAATGTACATATGATGTAATGAGGTGTGCAAATAGTGTATATGGTGGTGACATTGCATGTGATGACATCATTTTTCTGATTTCAAAAAGTGAGCTGTGAGCTGTGAGCTCTAGGTTTTTGGAGTTGGAATATTATTATGAAGTTAGCCATGCACACCATATGCACATTACGGAAAAAATTTCACAAATTTCTACAAATGGACACTTGAATAGAAATTGTTCCATCCAAGTTTTTTAGCACGTCAAAACTTGAAATTTATTTCACAACCCATAGGCCCCAACATGAAACACAATCCCTAATTTAACTTCTAAGTATTAATTCATTTGTGTTTGTGGATTGGCTTAGATCTGTGAGCATATCATGTGCATGTCGTGTATATACAATGGGCAAATCTTGAAAAATTCATCCAACAAAACACCAACATTTAATGATTGGGCTTTGTTCTCACTCTCGATGCGAGTTCAGTGGTGGTGATCTCGAGCCTCGATTGTTCGTCGTGTTGTCAGAAAATGCCTGCTTGAATTTTGATCCCAATGATCGGGGATGAGATTCGTGACAAGGCTAGGATGTTTTGGACTCATGAGGACGAGATGAAATTGGTGGTGACTTCGATTTGGACGGTGTTGGTCGGAATGATAGTGCACTATGTGTGCACAGTGAGAAGGGGAGAGAGAGTGCGTGACGAAGAAAGTGAAAGAAGAGTGAGGGAGGGAGAGTAGAGAGTAGAGAGAGAAAAATCAGAAAATGAGAGTAAATAACCCATTTATATGTGGGTATTTTAGTAATTTTGGTTTTTTGCATGGTGAACATGGTCAGTTTGTCCTATTTTTGTCCCAAGATTAAGAAATTGTCCCATTTTGGGGTATTTCCCTTTTTAAAATGATCTTCAAATGAAAATTTAGAAATTGGACTGTTTCAATTATGAAATTTATGTTGTAACATAAAAAGTGAGTGTGTCACTTAGTACTACGGTCTAGGTGTATTACTCTTTACTTGTAAGTGAAAGGTCTTAGATTCGATTATCGTCAAATGCGAATTTGAACAACATTATTATGACTAATCCATTGTGAGGCTTAGTCTACCATCTCACCTTTTTATTAAAGATAGTATTGTTTGTTAAGAAAAATAGGCTTTCACTAATAACAGTGATATACAAAAGGATGCCTATATATCATGGATTAGAACATAATTTGCCAAAGCCTAGTGAATATTTCATAAGCATATCAAATCCTTTTCATGCATGACAACCGCCAAGTCCCAAAAATCCGGGAAAAAAAAAAAAAAACAGTGGCTCGAGATTGACAAACGATGATGGGAATGCGTGGAGACTCTTTGGGTTTTTACATTTCAAATTGGTGCAAGTCTTTCAATCAAATTTCAAAATTGTGACATTCGTCAGGATTCTAGTGCTTTCAGTAAGGGTAGCCATGATTGTAGGGATTACAAAGCAAAGAGGCAACCGTTTGGGGTTTAGTGGCAATGTTTGGGTAAATATGGACAACCCAAACCCCTTTCCATAGTCTACAAGGCAGCTATTGGACCGCATCTCTGTAAAATTTGATACTGTTTAGTATGTTCAGAATACGATCATATATGTTATTATAAAAGGAAGGAGACACTTAAAAACTTTCTCAACTTTATGGCGTACTGCCTATATTACGGGATTCATAAGCCATTATTATTCGCTTTTAAATAACATAAAACTTCAAAAATATCTTTTAATTCAAGCTCATTTAATTTCATTTCATAAGAGAATAAAAGTTGGAATTTCTCATCTTAGAATAAAGTTGGCAATTCGTAATAAAATGCATGAGTTTGTAATGTTTTAATTCCGTGCATGTTTTTTATTATAATAATCTAATTTTATATTTGTCTCTCATGCTTTCGATCACAAAAATATTAAATGTTTTAAAAACATCCACTCAAATAAGTTCGGTATGCATGTACGTCCATATAATCTAGTTTTGTGTTCAACAGGCTGTTTAGCTTTGGGTTCATGGGCTTTGCATGTTAATTAGTTTATTACTTAATGACTTTATTAATCTTAATTAAAAGAATATATTATTTTAATGAGCCGCATACCCTAGCCCTAGGTTAGTATTTCTTTATCTGCACCTATTGGTTTTGTTCCATGCATATTAGATCTTTTTGGGGTTGCTGCTGCATATCACACTTGCATGCACCGACAAATATTCGAGCTTAAGAGAGTTTAGTCGGTACCACTAGCAGCAGTCCATTAGAAAGAGAGACAATATTTGTCTTCATTGTTTTTGTTGCCCATGTGCCGAATGCATTAGAGTGGTTTTGGTTATTTTCTGCTGCATGAAATATCATATGAGAGCAAACGTTTTTTTTCAGTAGCCCGACTGCACAGAGCGCTATTTTCATTCCAGAAAAATCAGTTTATTGTCGAGTGTTTTTAAAGAGAAAAAATTTAGCTTTTGATCGATGTATTTTATGTCCTTTAATTAAAATTAATTATGAAAATGTGTCTTATGATTTTCAAAAATCATTTCATTTCATACATTATTCTGTGTGGTCACATTAGTTTGTAGCAAAGTTTGAAAAAAAGGTGATTGACGACTATGTTAGTACCATGCCACTTCCACTTGAAGGTTGAAGACAGCGTGTAAACAAAGTTGTTAGTTAGTATGTGTGTCTAGTTTTTTTTAATAAAAGTATAAAAGATATTCCATTGATAGAGAACGCAATTACAACACATTTGCAAGAGAGGTGCCAACTGGATGCATATTTACTAGTGACCAAATCCTTGATCTAGAGATAATAAATCATGTAGAACCCACACTAATAAATCTCCTACTTGGCCACCACAACAAAACACAAAAACACGACACAAGAACCAGTGGTGTGGATCTGCCACAACAGATCAAGTGACAGATTTGAAACCAAGGAACACAAAGCAAAAATTGCTAAAAAGCGCGGCCACACAAACCATTAAGCGGTACAACAAACACAAATTACGCTGTGATTTGGAACCTCCGGTCATGACAGAAACGAAGGGAAAAGGCGAAGCCTCAATTTCTGAGACAAAACCTAAACCTAGGGATCAGTTGAGTACTGAAGAAAGGAGATGTGGGACAAAAGAGGGAAATTGAAGAAGATTATATAAAAACAAAAACTTGAATGCCAATTAACTTAAAATTTTGTCTTTAACTTTTAGTTTGGTTTAATTTCGTGTGTTCCATACACACTTCTTTTACACTTCATCTA
Source organism: Pyrus communis (assembly GCF_963583255.1). NCBI lineage: Eukaryota > Viridiplantae > Streptophyta > Magnoliopsida > Rosales > Rosaceae > Pyrus > Pyrus communis. The sequence continues at coordinate 7,240,667 of NC_084813.1, read as the reverse complement.
CTATCCTTCCAACATGCAAGTAACCTAGATGAATTCTGCTTAAGGAAGAGAATATTGCACTGCTTGTACTATAAACACGAACAGTATTATATCGTTTTTCATTACGACTGGAAATTACATATCCTATTCCTCCATGCCAGACGACTGAAAACACCAAATACAAGGTAGCTAGAATATTATTCGCCCAACTCAGTTAGATGGGGAAGCCACAGGACTTCTAAAACATGCCAACATAAACTTATTGAACCAAAACAACAAACCAACGCCTGAAATTAGTAAAACAGACACTAAATATAAATAGACGACAATGTTTAAAATACTTTAAACTAATAAGATCTTTTGGTGGTGTCACCGGTAGTGCCGGTGGTGGAGTCCTTGTTATAATAAACACCAGTGTCCTCTTCCTTATCATCATTCTTGCCCAACCCAAAAGTGCCTTTCACAGCATCAGCAGCACCTTGCGCCATGTGCTTCATCTGCTCTCCAGTCTGCTGCATGATCCCTGAGGCTTTCTCATTGCCGTACTGGGAGGTCTCTTTGGTCTTCTGGGCTGCCTCTTCTGCTTTCTGCTTGGCCGTCTCCTTGGTCTCCCAGGCCTTCTCTTTTGCTTGCTCCGCCTTCTCAGCGGTCTTGTCTTTCACCTGGTTCATAGAGGCCTGTGTTCTGTCCTTGGCTGACTGGGCTGTCTCGTATGTCTTGTCCCTTGTTGCTTGGGTTGTGTCATAGGCCTTGTTCCGTTCTTCTTGTGCCTTGTTCCCCACTGTGCCCATCACCTGGTTAGTTTTCTCCTGAAAGATCAAGACAAAAACTCGTTTACATTAGATTAAAACATTAATTTGCTACAACAAAATAAATAATTTCAACCACAAATACATGCAGAGCTAAACCACCAGATACTACAATTAAAATTGTAAGTATGATAAATACAATATGTATACTATAAATAAACCCTTCCATTAGGTCATTGTAGATATATATTCTAACTGCCCCTAAAAGAATTATTCTATCAGATAATTGAGGTAAGATGTATCACCGTCAACTAAATTAGTTAAAAAAATTTCAGGATTCAGATTAATAGCATAATATAAAACAAAAAACTTATTAGATTTGTGAATATTATGTATTAAGCATATGGACATGCAACACTAATACCAGTTGCTAAACCATACAAAAAATGCACTAATATATTTTATTAAGGGATACTTTGGATGCGATCCTTAATCCTTAACATTCTTTGATTAAAACCTTAATAATATTCAAAATTTGATCAAGATCCCTTGACTTTGTACACCTCATTATATTACTATTAATATTTATATTTTTATGGTTTTCACATTAATTGTTTGATATTTTATGAGATTTATAATCCTATAAATTTAAAATCCCCTCATTATAATATTATTAGAAACAGTTACAATAAAAAAATCCAAACATTTTGATTGAATAAATGGATAAAAACTATGTAAAAATAAGAAATAATAAATGGCAAAAGAATATATCCATAGTGTTAAAAAAAATTGGTACATTAATAAAGAAGAATGGGTACATCATAAATAAATTAGAGTACAAATAAAAGATTAAAAAAATATGAGTACACATGAATTTTTAAAAATATAGGCGTTAAAAGAAATTAATACATGGGTACAAAATAAAACTAAAAAGAAAATACTACAAATTAAAAAAAATGTTGCAAATTAAAAGTGGGTACAAACTAAAAATATAAATATATGATACAAAGTTTAGGCATAAAACATAAATATACCATATGTAATTTTTTTATTATTGATTAAATATACAATGTCACGTGACGATATACACATGGGAATAAACAAAAATAAAACTTTAAAAAATATGGGCACAAAAAGAAACTAATATATGGGTACAAATTAAAAATGAAAAGAAAATTGGTACAAAATAAAAAAATATTTACAAATTAAAAATAGGTACAAACTAAAAATAAAAATATATGATAAAAAATTTAGCTATAAATATAAATATACTAATTGTAAAATTTTTAACACTAAAGGAATATATTTAAAAATAAAAATATTTTATTATTCAAATAATTAATGATGTTATTAATACCAAGGACCTTGATCAAAAATTCAAAATGAATAGGATTTTAATCAATGGAGTAATAAAAAGAAGAATGTGAACCTAATTTTCTCTTTTATTAATCTACAAATTAACTATTTAAATTAAATCTCAAAATTATACATATAAGTTATCTGTGTGTATTAAATCTATATACCTGAGCTTGGCCCTTGGCCTCACCAGCTCTGTAGCTCTGTCTCTGATCCTGGGATGCCATTTTTTTCCTTGTAAAAGAGTGAATACAAGTGATGAAATTGTTAAATGTATGTGTATCTTCGAGCCTGTGAATTGATATTGATGAGATGGAACGGTGCATGCATGGTATATATAGCGTTTTCACGTTGGCTGGTTGGTCAACATGTGTCCTGCTCTGTTGACACGTCGTATGCCTTTCGAGGCGAGGTTATTTGCCTGCGTCGGTTTTAACTTCCAAGAGATTGCATCGATATGTCTTAAGCCTATCGTCTGTTGACATGTCGTGATTCTCTGTTACGACGTACAAGTGGTGGATGGTAGGGTTTACACGATTGTTTAATGCAGGAAAACGACTGCGCTAATCTGTGGCTGTATATATGGGAGGTAAGGCAATTTTTTATTTACTGTGGCTGGTTTTTAACTTTCTTTTTATTTATTTGATATTTGGAATTATGGTTTTTATGCTCTGAGTGGTTATAATTGATATTGTTTGTTTTGAATAGGTGTGGCGAGTTAAATCTACTAAGTTTGCATTACTGGCGAGGGATTGTAACTTGGATTAGGATAGCTATTGCTTCTAGTTGACTAATCTTTGTCCCAAGATATAAGTTGTGCTCTTTTTTCTATTAATTGAAGTTTTACCTCACGTAGTTTTCTTTATGAAATCTTTTTACCGAGGTCCGCATCAATAATGTGCAACCCTTCGATTGAAGTATCAATATTTTGAAGAGCTTTAATTGTAGTTATAGAACTGAAGATGAGTGCACTTTAGTTCTTAACATTCACGTTTGAATTTTGTACTATCTTATAATGTTGTGAATAAATCATTTTTTCAATAAAAAAATTAATTTCAATTAAACTGCATAATAGCTAGCAAGTAAATTAATGCTAGCCAAGAAAGAACCCTGTAATTTGATTGAGGACAATATTTGCATAAACCCAAACCCATGGATGTTCAATCTTGTCCACTCATTTGTGATTAAGGTGTTTTGAATGTTTATTTTCTTAATCAATGTCAAAAGATTATATATCTCTAAAAAAATTCAGTTCAATTTGCGATTAATGTATTTTTATCGTACAAACTTTCTAATAAAAAAATGTTTATTTCTTTGTAGTCATTAGAAGATATCTAAAATAATTGAATTAGAAATCATTTAGTCATTTGTATGTATCAAACAAATGAACAATCTTGATAACAAGTGACACCCTCATATCGATACAAATTGATAGCTAGTTATTAAAAGATCACTAACTTTAATAATTTTTTTATAAAGATAATCTTTAAATAAAGAAAATAAAAATGAACATTTTCGATTAGAATGTCTATAAGTATTGTAAAAATACATTAATCCTGATAAACCTTTTAGGCACACAGTGGCCGCATACATGGTCACACGGAAAACCAATTCCCACATTGGGAACTAATGCAACTTTTTGAGAGCCGGTCATTATTTATTCACTAAACCGTCAACACAACTTTTCAAGGGCCTGTGATACAATCAATATCCTTAAATTGGAGTTAGTGCAACTTGTCGAAAGAATAGTATGCTCTAATATGATAAACTTTTTAGGTACAACATGGTGCACCACCAGTGACACACCCCGTCCCGAAGGAGGGCATGCTGGCCGTCACGTGAGAGTGACGTAACCATTTGCACAGTTCGGAAGCTTTAAAATATACAACTTCTAAAATGAAACACCCGAAGGTGAGTCCTCATTTGGTCCATTCTATCAGAACACCGTTGAATTTCCTCGTAGTCACCACACCTTTGCAATTCTTGAACCTGGAGGGGCGCAAAACCAAAAGCGTGAGTGGGCAAAACAAAGCTCTTTGAAAACTCTTTAGCAAAATACATTCTAACCCCTCGCCGTAAAACCTGTATACTTCCCAGAAAATGAACATATATACGTATGTATAGATATGCCAATCATGCTCGAGAATATGCCACATCAGAATCTCATAATAAATGTAAGTGCTCAAGCATAACTCATAACAATAACATATAATCTGGCAGCCGGGAGTCACCTAAGGTGACCTGTACGGCTGCATATAGAGCTCCAATCTCAACTCAATAACTGAATGTGCACGCGAGTCGGAACCACCTAACATGGTCTGTACGACAGGACTGGGTGTAATATATACGCTCTAGTGCTACGATCACGTGAAGACTGTGCGAATAATCGCGGGTCACCTACGAGTCGGAACCACCTAATGTGGTCTGTACGACAAGACTGTGCACCTAACTTGGATCCAAGCTGAGCGTGTGGTGCGGGTGAACATCACGTGAAGGACTGTGCCCTGGCCACGGGCGGGAGCACTAACACCGGGGTGCAGATTATGAGCTCTCTAAGCATCTCAAGCTACTACTGAATACAAACATGAATAGCACTTACCTGGCACTTACCTGTGCGTCCACAGCACCAAATACACATATATAAATGTATGCCGCTACTAATGTATGTGATGATGCATAAACGATAATAATAAAGTGCATGGCATAAATCAATTAACCCTTTTTAATCTATTTCTGGGAATATAAATGTATATAGGTATATACGGAAAAAAAAAGCCCACTCACTGATAAGTAGCCGGCTCGTAACCCTCACGCCTAGTTTGGTTACATTCATTGTTCGTACCAGTTTCACCTATAAAAGAATAATTATAAAATCATCAATTAAACGCACATACACAAACATTTGTCCATAACTTTCTCATACGTTGCTCAATTTGGGTGTATGAATATACCACGGTGATCTACACGACGTCACGAACACGTGACAATTTTCAGAACTCAATTTGGAGCTCTCACGCGCCCCCACGCGCCCTGTTCACGCGCTGCCCACGCGCGCGTCTTCTTCCTCGCGTCGCCGGACTGGTTTCGCCGGAGGTGGGTGTTTTGCCGGAATTTCTGGGTAAACTTCAAAGTGTCATAACTTCTTCATTTCTTAACCATTTTCGACGTACTATATATCAAAATGAAGGTATTGACGAGACGAACACATCCATACCTGCCTCGACCCCTAACTCGCCGTGGATTCGCCGGACAAAAGCCTCGAAAGCTCCGGCCAACTTTGACTACGGTGATCCCGACGTCCAATTCCTTCAAACGAAGCACTCCGAGCTTCCTTAGGACCTCACCAAGCTTCCTACAAGCTTCAAAATCCCAAAAACATCAAGTTTTACGTGTGCATGAACAGTGCACACACGGTGAAATTGAAATCCATGTTTTCCGAAGTGAAACTCACCTAAAATTGATACCATCGTGTTCGTGTGGTCTTCAGGAGTACGATGGTGGTCTTAGATCCTTCGTTGGTATAGTTTTAGGGTGGTTTTGTGGGTGGTCCGTGTGAGTTCAAAGGAGAGAGAGAGAACTGAGAGAGAATGAGAGATTTGTGAGGGAGGAGGGAGAGAGGGACAAGGTACGGGAATGGGGGAGAGATTTGAGGGATGTGGAGTTCCTACCCAATCCCCAAATCATCAAGTTATAACATATAAACCTAGTTCTAAGTCTTAAATTTAAGTCCCTAAAACTAATGAATATTCCAATTAACATTAGTTTAGGAACTTCAGGTAAAAACCAATGCCAACTTTACGCCCCTTAGTCCCGTTTAAGGGCATCTTCGTAACTTCACGTCCTCGGAATTAAAAATTCCGGGACGGGTTGTGACAACCAGCATCATAGATATTATTCTAACTTAACCACGTATTACTACTTTACTAGGTGTTGGGTTTTATTACAAAAAAGTGCAGGTGATAAGAGGAGTGAAATATCTCATATATTAGTTATATATAAGGTTCTAAAAGACGCTAGGCACTAGTTGTGCAATAGGCAAGAGCCTAGTGCCTAGGCTCGCTAGGCAGCTAGGTGTGGGCCTAGGTGGACTAGACAGATTTCATTAAATTTATTATATAACATATAAATAACTGCCTACTTACATTTATACTCTAAAAAAAATATTTTTGTACTGAGAATTTAGAAAAATTCAAAAATTAAAACTTAAGCCATCATGACATTAACATCCTCATAGACTAATGTAGCAAAAATAAGAAAAACCCAAAATTGCAAACCAAATTTGAAAATTCAATTATCTAAAATTGGAGGGAGGGAGAGAGAGAGAGAGAGAGAGAGAGAGAGAGAGAGAGAGAGAGAGAGAGAGAGAGAGAGAGAGAGAGAGAGAGAGAGAGAGAGAGAGAGAGAGAGAGAGAGAGAGAGAGAGAGAGAGAGAAAGAAAGCGTATATATATGTGCGAAGAGACATGGGGAAGAGAAACAGAAACGGTGAAAGAAATAATCTGGATTCTTTTTGGGTAGGTAACCCAGAAAAACACACCATCACTTAGCTTGCCTAGCCCTTATCCAATTTTACTTCACGTTTTGGCTTACAATCGCATCGTTCTTCTACCGTCTAGTGCCTAGGCACCACCTAAACTATTTTTTATAACAGTGATTACATATTATGTTCTTAAATGCTCGATGTAGGATTCTATTCTCCAACAATTCCAAGTGAATGAAACAACTAGATGCTAATGCAGCCTTAGTCCTAAATAAAATTACATTGGACACAAGTATTGTCCAATTTATGAAATCAAAAAACCGTAAAATTAATGCTACGATCATGAAAGGAGCCACGTATAATACATGTCAATTAGGTTACAATTAATATATAGTTTTTCATTCTCTAGGTCTTCTCTATTTCTTTAGTCTTGTTTCCTTACACTGACGAGAATGCTTCCTTGTGTAATGTTTCATATGTTACGTACACAGATGAGAGATTTATAGTTAGTAAAGCTGGTATCAGCCAAAATGTTAGAGAAGAACTAATTAGTGATACATAGTTTGTTTAATCTTATATCAGCCAAAATGTTTGTTCAGCTAGGTTTATAATTAAGCTAGCTATCACTTATCGTCTCAGTGTTACATCTCACAAAAAATAATGGAGCATATGTGATAATTGTATATCATAAGTGTAAGTACAGATAACTAACCAATCTTTTGGGACAATTCCAAATTAGTATCAACCTTTTAAATCATTCCTAATAATCTAACGTTTTAAAAATTAGACATCTATTAGGTCATCAATGTTAATTAACCGATGACGTTACTAACTTACCAACATTAAGTGATGATGTTACTGGTGTAAAATGATGAGGTGCACAAATTCTAAAAGTTGATTTACACCTCATTTCACATGTCCACACCACATTAACCAATTCTTTCTCATCTTATTTTCAATTTCGGCTACTCCTAATTTACTTCGGATATCCTAATTCCTAATCTTGTACCCTTGTTCTTAAGGTAATTAAAGCTTTAATTTTACCGGAATCTATGCCAACGGACTCTCTTTCTTGACTAATTAAGACAAGCCAAAACTTGTTTGAAACATTCCTACATCAACACATGCCACAACTATGCTGGTGAATGCACGCAAAAAATGGGGTAGGAACAAGGAAGTGCCGAGAATAGAAGACTTTCCTCAACCTATATATAGTTTTCAAATGGAACAGCTTTTGCATCCTGCGTTCTTCATCTGAAATTTGATTGATTTTCATCGAAGAAAAAACTAAGCAAGCACAAAAATGGCAAGCAACCAAAACCAGAATTTGAGTCACAAGGCTGGCGAGTTGACTGGTCAAGCTCAGGTATATATGGTTGTTTGAATTCTTTATATTATACTTTTAACCTAGCGAGGGGATTCAAACTCGGGTGTATAGGGACGAGCACATTAGATCTGGCAATTTAGCAATGCCCATGTTTGCAGCTACTGGTTTAACTGTTGATTATAATGTAATTAATGTTACATTTGATTTGGTTATAATGTAATCAAGTTGCATTCATCAAGTTAATAATCTATTTTTCTTTTCTGATCCACGCCACAGGTTAAGAAGGATGAGCTTCTAAACCAGGCATCGGGTGCAGCTCAGTCCGCCCAAAACAAGGTATCAAATTTATCTCAATCTGCCCAAAACAAGGCATCTGATGCATCTCAGTCTGTCCAGAACAAGGCATCTGATGAATCTCCTACTGACATCAAGGACCAAGCCACCCACCTCCTTCAACAGGCATGCAATGCAACCACTTCCTGCCATCTCCTTATTTATATGAATTTTTATATATAATATATTTCTTATTAGATATCCAGTAAAAAATTACTCAGATTTCACCAAACATAAGTCAATATAAATTAGTATCAATTCATCACCCATTTATGTTAACTAGAAACATAAGTCAATAAAAATTACTCAGATTCTTATTATCTATCTAGTAAAAGCCAGTCCTTTCCACCTTTTTTCTTAGGCAAATGCTATTCGCACTCCGTTATTGGTTTTCTGCACTCCAAATGAAATATTTTTATTTTTATTTTAAAATATTCATGGAATGTGTGTAGAATAACGACATGGGAACGTGAATAGCAATGGTCTTTCTCTTGTACTATATACATATTTTACAGTGCATGCACTACATGTATTTGATTGCAGACAAGTGAGCAAGTGAGAAACATGGCTCAAGGAGCAGCTGATGCAGTCAAGAACACTTTGGGAATGAATAACCCTAACGACCCAAACAACCAAAACAATACCCCAAGCAACCCAAGCACTAGGATTTGAAGATAGTGCTCTTTCTTCAACGCTTGCTTTGCCTTCATTTTCAACTAAAGTTCCTATGACCTGCGGTCATGGCGATTAGCTAGCCATCCTATCTCTGTGGAAATGGCTATATGTTTTGTTTTCTGTCAGATGCAAAAGATTGTATTTTTATTCCCTTGTTTTTTTCCTTTTTGGTAAATAAAAGAAGAAATCCTTATGTGCCCTTGTTAATTAACAGTGTTGTGCAAATGAATTAATACTAAAAAAAGAGTGTTTTGTCTCAAAACCTTTTATTCTCTCTAATTTGCATCATCTCCATAACCTCGAAGTTCACTCTTTAAACTGTCTAAGAGTTCGACCGAAAAAAGATTCTGTCTAAGAGATTCACGACTCACACCATATATACATGCCATATGTTAATTGCTTACATCATTTCTGAAAAAATGAGGCTCATTTTATGTAGGTTTTGTGGTTAACAATATGACTTAGACCATCTCCAACCCTGACCTAAAACCTAAAAATATTTAGCTCAGAAAATTTTTGGTTTTAGCCCAGAAATAGTTTTTCTACTCCAACCCTTTTAGCCTAAAATTTTAGCCCGAGATTATCAAAACATGAATTAAAGCTATTTTTTTTAAATTAACTTTTAAAAAAAAAAATTATGTAGACTATCCTAAATGAATTTTATGAACATTTTAACCTAAAAATATTTAAATTCCGATAAATTTTGAAAAATCACTAAATCAATACATGAAAATCATGATAAACCACATAAACTTAATACAAACGACATTTAATAAACCACATAAACTTAATACAAATGACAATTAATAAACAACATAAACTTTATATAAAAAAAAGACAATTAATCAACCATATAAACTTAATATAATCGAATACTCATAAACTACATAAACTTAATAATGATATCCATCATCTTGACTTGGTGATAGACTTGGGTGATAGTCTTGAGATGAATCATCATCTTGAAATATACTCCTTGTGGCATTCCTTCGTAAAATGTCATTTTGCTTACCACGTAAGTATTTCTTCCTCTCTGGAGTGTATTTGTCTAGCCTCCATCATCAAATTAATTTCGAACCTTTCTTGCTCCCTATCGTCTTCTTACTTCATGGCCAAACACATTTGGGCCGATTCTTCTTGCTGAGAGATATGGTTTTCGTTCATTCTTGTAATTTCGCTAGCAAATTGTGCACGTATCGGATCTTGGGACTTCCCTTTTCTCTTTGCTTCCTTTTGCTTATCTCTACCCGAGGGCCTTGCAAAAGAAGAAGTTTGGGTCATTTCTTCGACACCTTCATTGTCAGCAAAATTCTCACCTTCATTGACCTCATTTGGGCGTGGGGCTTCACTATAAAATAATCTTCCACATTGTTGGTTCACATCGGTTCCCCACCTCGGACAATCCTTGAAGATATTCCAAGCATGATGCAACTTAAAAGCTTGATTTTTTGGTGTAGTTCTTGTCTTGTAAATTGCCATTGCTTTGTCACCCTATGCAACAAATACATAAAAATAATTAGTTGCAAAATACTATTATGTACACAACAACTAAAATATCAACAAAGAAACTCACAATTTCTAAGGCGCCCCTTCCACTAGGCATGTCAACCATGGCTCTCTCCAAGCTTCCCTTCCACAAAGTGCACGCTTAGTTGATAATCTTCCACCGATCATAAACACCACCAACTTCCCTTCGACCGGCATTGGAGTTTTCATGGAACTTATCAATGATTTTACCCCACAAAACCTTTCTATTTTGATTTGTGCCGCGACAGCACCATCTTCACTAACAGAAATCCATGCCAAACATAAAGCAATATCTTCGTCAAAAGTCCAATTACAACCTCTAACATGCTCTTTTGCCATCTTGAAAAATTTGGAAATGAGAAGAAATGGTAGAAAGAAAAATTGGAAGAATTGTAGGGGAAAAGTGAGTTTTGTGTGGATGTTTGAACAAATACATAGGTATTTATAGAATTTTTGGTTGAATTTTAAGTTAAATAATTTTTTTAAATTATTTTAACCATTGGATTTAAATTTGGACCGTTAGAACTTTTTTGTTTTTACCGTTAGATTTGATTATATTCGATCCAAGCCATTGGATTCAATAAATATATAAATGTAAAACTAAAAAAAAAAAAAAATTGAACCTGGACTTTGGATTAACCAACGACCCATTTAAATCGAGCCGTTGGAAGAAGAAAACTAGTTGTTGGGTTACTTAATGGTCTGACACCCGGGGGAATAACCCCATGTGGGTTTGTTGGGCAACAGAAATTGCCTAGCGCATGCAGCGCGTAGGCGAGTAGGGAATGGGCAGTGGGCTTCACAGCCTCGGTTTTAGTCTCATTTGCTGGGGTCCACTTTGCTTTATGGCCTAAATTTGGGCCGGTATTTGACCCCCATTTGGGTTTTAGGTTTTAGGTTAATTTTAGGTCATGGGTTGGAGTGGATTTTGTTGGGAGGGGGTGGGGGGAAGGGGGAATTATAGGTTTTAGCTCATGGTTGGAGTGTGTGAGAAGTAAAAAAGGGGTGTGTGGATAGCACACCCCTATCCCATGACTTAATAAATGTGGAAGGATACCTAATTTTTACGTGTGTGTTCAATATGTGGTCTGTACATTTTATGCGCGTGCTATGTACATATATGGTTAGGCTGGGTACAAGAAATTGTAAAATGGTTTTTTTTTTTTTTTATAGCTAAAATGGTCTCTGAGATTTGCATAACTCCTCACTTTAGTCCCTGAGATTTGAAATCAATACAAGTGGTCTCTGAGATTGTCTATCATCAATTATTGTAATCCTTCAGTGAATACTTATGTTAAAAAAAAAAATATTAAAATGACAAAACTAACCTCAATTTAGTAAACAATATGCCACAATGATTTGACAATTGAGGGTATTTTTGTTATTTTATCCCTATCTAATGGAGATTTTTCATGGAATGATCAAAATGATCAATGGTGGACAAACTCAGGGATCAATTCTATCGATATCAAATCTTAGGGACCAAAATAAGGAGTTATGTAAATCTCAGGAACCATTTTGGATAAAATGCCTTGTAAAATTGATTGATTCTATTGATAACACAAGGTGCATGTTAGTGTCAAATCTTAGATAGGGGCTAGATTGGGTTCAACCCGTACTTCCATTCAGTGTTGTTTTTGGTCCCAATGCCAGGAGATGGCTCGAGAGAAAGAGAGAGTAGGCATGCCATTGTAGGAGGTTGCCAACACAGTGTTAGTGTTTGAATGTGTGTAAAAGTTTGCATGTCAATCTAACTACTTAACAAAATGATTGTTCACCAAGTTAGACGCTGGTTCAGTTAACTTCTTTTTTATGCCTAGAGTGAACAAGGGCTTAAAATTCAGTGTCACTTTGTATATGGTTGCCTAAAAAAGTAAATGAAAGTGAAACATAAACTAAATAAAATTAAAAATTAAATAGAATGTAATCATTTCATGATGAAGTCAGGATTACAAACGTTTACAAAAGTAAAAACTACGCCAATGAGCCGAACTACATGACTTAAAATGTAAGTTGACTGGAGATAACTAATATCAAATTGGACTTGGTACAAAACATATGACTTCGAGGGGGAATCAAGGTATCAACCGAATCATACTATAAGATGACAGAGCTGTAAAAGTCTTAGATCTTAGGGATTGAATTTGACAAAGAGCAATTAAGTTTGTGCTAAAAAGCAATTGGTTGAATGAAGAATCACTCATAGTTTTGTATAATCATACAAATTGAATTTGATGAAGTCCTTAGCTTAAAGGCCTCTGGCTCTATTTATAGGCATTGGAGAATGAGCAACCTTGATCATAATGCAAACTAGTATAAGTTGCCACATACAATGGATCCAAAGTGTGTATAATGATGCAGTGTGAACATACATGTGATGCTAGTCCTGGTCTCAAACAGGTACAATAAACTATCATAGTTACCTGACCCTGCATGCTTTATTTAGTTCTTGAGGTAATTATCTTCTAAGTAAATTTATTTAGTAAACTAATTAAATACTAGATTATTAGAATATGGGGCTCGAACTACCATTTCTATCGTCCATAAATTCACATGCACCATTATGCACTGCCGCACGACTCTACGCGCATGTACTTGTGGTCGTTGCCAACAGAAGAATAATTCATCGTGTTGGTCGAAAAATTCTAGATTTTGGTCACCTGGCATCAAAGGAAAAAGATTATAAGAGATACACCTTTGAAATATTTTGGTTCAATTGCTTGAATCGATTTCGAATTGGGCTTGGCGCCGATTTATCGCCGAATATTGCAGATTTTGGCCAAGAATCATCAAATCATTGTCACTCCATTGTCATTGGTTCGTCGTTCGATCTAAGACCAGGTTTAAACTACTAGGATCAAGGCCCTTAAGATGGTCATGGTCTCGAGGGTTGGTTCTTTGCCATTTGGCCAGAATTCCCTCGTTATATTCTAGAAAACTTGGTAGAAACGTACCAAGTTAGATATCCAAGAAAAACCACAAAATGAAAGTAATCTCAACATGCAAGGACATAATCTTATACTACTTATCAAGAAAAGAAGAGTTGTGGTGGTTAGAACCCATACCTTTGTTGAAAATTAAATTTGCACTAAACATTAGTAAAAAAAAACCCTTGTGCGACAAAACACACATCATCGCCCAAAGTCACTTTGCGCGACAAAACTCTAAACTTTGTTGTGCAAAGTCATGAAAAACACATCATCGCGCAAAGTGACTTTGCGCGACGAAACAACATTGTCGCACAAAGTGACTTTGCGCGACGAAATTTTGTGCGACGAAAAACACATCGTCGCGCAAAGTGACTTTGTGCGACTAAATTTTTTAAAACTTCTTTGCGCAAAATCTTTACAAAAATAAATAAAATAAAATAAAAAATTATTTTTTTAAATCTTTATGTGACGTAATTTAAATATTTCATCGCCTAAGCCAATTTATTTTCGGTTTTTATTTTGTATGTATAACACTTAAGAAATTGAATGGTATATATATTTATTAAGTAGCTTTAAATTTATTATTGTAGTTCGGATCGGGTTTTTGTTAGAAAAATATATTATTGTAGTTTGGATCGGATTTTTGTTAGAAAATTATATTTTAAATTGACGATCAAATTAGTTCGTTACATTCATATAGGGTCAAGGAGTGTATGTGACATCCCACATCGCCCAGGGGAGTGATCCTTAAATGTATATTCCCATTCCTACCTAGCACGAGGCCTTTTGGGAGCTCACTGGCTTCGGGTTCCATTGGAACTCTGAAGTTAAGCGAGTAGCGCGCTAGAGCAATCCCATGATGGGTGACCCATCGGGAAGTTCTCGTGTGAGTTCCCAGAAACAAAACCGTGAGGGCATGGTCGGGACCCAAAGCGGACAATATCGTGCTACGGTGGTGGAGCGGGCCTGGGAAGTGATCCACCTCGGGCCGGGATGTGACAATTTGGTATCAAAGCCTAACCCTGGCCGTGGTGTGCCGACGAGGACGCCGGGCCCCTAAGGGGGGTGGATTGTGACATCCCACATCGCCCAGGGGAGTGATCCTTAAATGTATATTCCCATTCCTACCTAGCACGAGGCCTTTTGGGAGCTCACTGGCTTCGGGTTCCATTGGAACTCCGAAGTTAAGTGAGTAGCGCGCGAGAGCAATCCCATGATGGGTGACCCATTGGGAAGTTCTCGTGTGAGTTCCCAGAAACAAAACCGTGAGGGCGTGGTCGGGGCCCAAAGCGGACAATATCGTGCTACGGTGGTGGAGCGGGCCTGGGAAGTGATCCACCTCGGGCCGGGATGTGACAGTGTAGTTGTAAAAAATCATCAAAATCGGAGTTGAAATAACCATTAAATCGTGATTTTTCATTTATAACCATAAAAAAGTTTTGTCCCATTCCTTGATCTCTGAATGTTTGTTTTTGCAATTTTTGGTGTATATGATCTAGAAGTATATACAAACAAGTTTGATAGTTGGATCGTTAAAACTAGTTTTGTAGAATGCGTATCCCATCAAAACAATAGATTCACTAACACTTAAGAGTTTATTTATACTTTCATTAAGTATAATATAAGATTTTGAGGTATCCACTAGTGTAAATATTTTAAATTGAAGATCGAATTTAGTCATTGTATTCATATAGGGTTAAGGAGTGTAGCTGTAAAAAAACATCAAAATTGGAGTTAAAATAACCTTTAAATCGTGATTTTTCATTTATAACCGTTGAAAAGTTTTGTCCCTTTACTTGATCTATGAATGTTTGTTTTTTGCAATTTTTGGTATATGCGATCTCGAAATATATACAAACAAGTTTGGCGGTTGGATCGTTGAAACTAGTTTCATAGAATGCGCATCTCATCAAAACAATAAATTCACTAACACTCAGAGTTTATTTATACTTTCATTAAGTATAACATAAGATTTTGTGGTATCCACTAATGTAAACATTTTAAATTGAAGATCAAATTTAGTCATTGTATTCATATAGGGTCAAGGAGTGTAGCTGTAAAAAATCATCAAAATCGGAGTAAAAATAACCGTTAAATCTACTTTTTCCTTTGATTCAAAAGCAAGCCCTGTAAATACGAAGAAAGCGAACGAGTTTGTGAAACAATCTCCTTTGATTCAATTGGGTTCTTTCATGCCCATGCAAACTGCAAATTTCAAATTCCTGAAATACTTGAACCCAATCAATTTTGATACCACATTCAAATTAATGAATCTTCGATTATTCATATAAAGTTTAGGTCATTTTTTTATTTCGTCATTTTTCTTATTTCAAAGAGAAAGTTATGAGCTCTAAGGTTTTAGGTTGAGCTCAGATCTATGAGCATACCATATGCATGTCGTGTACATACAGTGTATGAGCGAGCTTAATACGAAGAGAGCGAACGAGTACGCGAAACAATTTCATTCATATCCTTCTCTTTTCCTTCTTTCCACTCCGATTTCTCTCTTTTCCCTCAAATTTATCTCTTCTCCAAAAGCCAACTGACCTTTAATACATTTTTTCATTTAATTGCAGCCAAAGCCAAACCGTAGTTTACTACTTGTTTTGAATCAAGAGAGGGAGCAGAGGGAGACAGAAGACAAAAGAAATAAAAACCCACATTTAAATAAGAGAAATGATAAAAAAATAAAAAACCAAAATTGAAGGATTTGCTCCTCCAAGAAACACCAAACCAATCACTTCACCTCTAAAATCCATCAATCAAAAAACAAAATTAAGCAAACCCAGTTCACAAAACCTACAAATGAAAAGGTAAAAATCGAAATTAAGAAACCAACCAGCACGTTGCCAATTCCATCACCCTTCTCAAATCCAACGACCTTTGTTAGGCTCCCCTGTAGTGCTTCTTCTCCTCTTCATTCGAAAGCACTTTCTGAACTATAGCCTGCTTCGCGACAGGTTGGTTTAAGCTCACGAACTGGATCCAGGTTGGGGTGGCGAGTTTCGGATCCGTTTTCTTCAGAAATTGAGGCTTTTGCTTGAATTCTAGGTACTCGCTATTGAATGGAGGCTTCAAATCGAATTCGAACGAATTTTGCAAGCTCAAATTTGTGGATTTGGGAGTTTTAAGGTTGATTACTTAAGTTGTGTGAGAGAGAGAGAGAGAGAGAGAGAGAGAGAGAGCTTGGATGAAGAATATGGGTGGGTTAGAGAGAGAGCTCTAGGATGAAGTAGATGGTGGGTTAGGGTTCTTCGAGCTAAAGAATTGGGCAAGAAAGATTTTCGGAGAAATGTGCAAGTGACCTTTGGGTGGGAGGAAATAAACCATTTATATACAAGGGCAATTTTGTTATTTCAAAGTGTAGGGAAAATCCTATTTCTGTTTGATTATTGTGCATGGCATGTGCATGCTCTGTGCATATTCGAAAAATCCTATTTATGTCCCATTATTAAGAAAATTGGTCATTTTTGTTTATTTCCCATAAATCTTTTAAGTCGGGCATAATTTTATCATAGTATTTTGGACAAACTCCTGACACAAATTGATAATTGATGCCAAGGTAGTCAAGACTCACTCAAGTCGAGCATAATTTCCTGTATGCTTTTCTTCAAAAATAAAATCAGATTGTTAGGTAGGGATATTTGTTGTTGGTAACCATGGATGATGGTCAAAATTGGGAGGTGTTTGAGAAATTTATGGAGATGAAGAAGACAAAGGTTATGGGAGAATTCGAGGGAAATGATGAGTAGATTTCATATTATATATTTAACCCTATTTAACCCTATTCTTAGTATATTTTGGTTAATATTTTGAAAGAATTTTGATACTTTGGTGTATATTTTCAATATAGGACTTTCGACTTCCTCTAGAGCAAAACAGGACCAAATGGAAGAATTTTGAAGGAATTTCAATTGAAGGACGTTCGTGAGTCACTTAGCTTGATCATATCAAAATATCAGATTTTTCCACCAAGCGGTTATTTTCTGACGATAAAATAAAGGAGCAGTGCAAGGTGCTGGAATAGTGACGTTTTGGGCTTGAATTGCATTTGTGGAGCCCAAGATGACCTCAGATGGGTTCATAGCCTTCTGGAGATGTGTTCAGAATGTCCCGATCTTCAGACCAAGCTATCATGGGCTGGATTTAGAGGATATCTGAGACTAAAATGTGGCTGGACAAGTACTTGGCAGATTCTCCTAGCTTAATTAGGTCTTTATTTTCTAAGTTATTTTATTATTATTTAGTTTCCTAGTTGGAATAAGAGACTTGGTTTTTAGGGATTGTGTGATGGCATAGTAGGTTATATTGCTTTGCCGTTCTTAGTTTTTAGGGATGCTTTCTTTTATGCAACTTTGGAAACAGAGAGTGATTGCTAGGGTTCTTGGAGATTTTCTACTTTAAGGTGTTTTCATTCCTTTTATTATTAATAATATTTTTTATGATTTCAATTATGAATATGCATAACTGTTTAGGCCCAAAATAATATTATTGGGCTGAGCATAGGTTTGTGTTCTGCCCAAAGCTTTTTCAAATGCACTTTGGGCTGTCTGGTGGTCTTAAGCTGCTCAGTTAGGGTGGTCGAAGTCCTATTGCAAGACGAAGTGATTTGGATAAGAGCGGATGGGTCGAAGTCCTAGTACAATAAGGGGTCCTAATACAATGAGGATTCTCGATCGGAAATGAATACAACCTGAAAAGGGGGGGTGAGTTCAAAGTCCTAATAGGAGTAGGATTGGTCGAGATAAGGTTGAATCAGAATAAGAAGTCCTAATCCGAATATGGTTTCAACTCGATCTTAAGGAGGATTCATTGCTATAAATAGAGAGCAGAGTGCATCATTCAGGCCCTCTCCAATTTAACACACAATTGCCCTGCGCAAGCCTATCAAACATCTTGAGATTTTTTATTTTCTTTTTCCGCCAACACATCTTCAATTTGGATAAACAACACTGTGAAGGCAACCGGTGAACACCTTCAGTTTGGATAAACAGCACTGCGTCAAGGCCTACTGGTACCTAACTAAGTCTCGGTCGAGAAGGGTTTCCAAATCTTTATTGGCAGAGGTCATTTTATTAGCCTTATCGACGAAATAAGGTGTTACAAGTTACGACATTAGTCACATTGAACGCCGAGTGATTTTATGATTGAATACTCACAAGTGAGTTTCAGAGTTCGGCATTCTGACGGCCGAACCACATTTACCATCAAGACATTCATCTCCTTTAAGTACTTGTGTCCATATAGTCTGGTGTTGATTCGACATGCTTATACTCTTACAAATATAATCACTGTGACCAAATCCGATGATGACGATTCGTGAACTTCGCAGAATTAGCAGCCTTGTCTTTAAGCTCAAGAACCCGAAGGCCGAGAATTGTTCCTTCCTCGGTCGCAATCATAAGATCAATAAGTCAGCAATGCGCTCAATGTAACATCCACAAATTGTACTCCTCAGCCAAGCTCGGTCAACGAGTTGACCTGCTCTGCATCAACTGAAGAACGTAGTTAGCTCATTAATAACTCGGCCTGTGCGCCACATAGGCTTTGTAATTTTTAGGGTCAACATTTTCCCACTCTCGGTGGGACCCAATGCTAAACCTTCAGAGTTCATGACCATTGAGACACGGTCAATAAAATAGAAAACAGTCATGGGAAAGTCAATGACCGACCTGCCAGTTCAAGGCCCTGGACAAGATTTGTCGTAGGTACAAAATCCCTTCATTACTGTGCCACCTGAGGCTACAAGTGCGGCACATCGAGAAAAGGAAGTTTATCTCGGTAGCCAGCCTCGCAATGCAGAAATTCCCAACAAGGCATTTTCATCGAAAGAATAGTGGAAGACTGCGATGAAGGTGGTGAGGAAGGTTCTGACCCCCCGACTAGGTCGTTTCTTCGAAGACGATTTGATGAGCAATCTCGACAAGTCGAACAGTCGATTGGCCAGAAAATGAACAATTTTCTTGAACTAAAACAAAGTAATGATGATACATATACTAGATTGCTTGAACTATTAGTCAGTAAAGCCTTCGAAGATGGCCACGTTGGCCAACCTTGACAACTTCCATTTAAGAATGTTCCACTTTAAGCAGAGACAGGATCCTCTCAGCTCTAACCAATTGACTTGGAAAAAGAGAAAGATCAAGTAGTAGATCAGACGGACCTAACCAGGGAGTGGAAACAATACTCATCAATATGACCGAGGTCCAAAGGATGATCGATTCGGCCTTAAAAAGGGGTCGAAGTTCCCAAATTTCATCCATCCATACCTGACTCATGTGGAGAAGTTTGAATATCCTAAAGGCTTCAAGATCCCAGATTTCAGCCTTTTCACGGGAGAATCGTCCTTATCTTCGTTAGAACATGTAGCTCGGTTCACTGTGTAGTGTGGATACGTTAATAGTAACTTCCATAAACTATGACTATTTAACTTTTCACTAACAGGATCGGCATTTTCTTGTTACATCAACCTCTCACCTAACTTTGTCCAGAGTTGGGAGGAACTGGTCAAAAAATTTCATGAACAATTCTACCGACCTGGGATGGAAATGTTAATTTCATCATTGGCTATGATGGCTCAAGCATCAGACGAGTCGTCAATGGAATACTTAACAAGGTTCAAGTTGGCCAGAAATTGGTGCTGAGTATCTCTCCCTGAAGTTGAATTCGTTAAAATCGCTCTAAACAGCCTAGACGTGGAATACAAAAAGAAATTCATGGGGGCAAATATTCGAGATATGTACGAACTGGGCCAGCTCGTTGTGCAGTATGATTATTTGCTTTGAGAAGAAAAGATCTCAAAGTCCCCATCCTGGGGAACGATATACAAGAATCCCACGGTTAGTTAAGCATTGGCCGAAAGCAAGGATTCCCAATATGCCAGTGTGGACGCGGCTGAGATAGTAATAGACAAATTATACGTTTGCAAGGCATTGGTTCAAACTAATTCCAAGGATGCCAAAACATGTTCGGCCTCTGAAGGAAGAAACGATTAAAACATTGAAAGTCTACATTTTCGATATCACCAAAGCTGATGCAATCTTCGACCAGTTGTTGTTAGCAAAGATCATAAAACTTCGGCCAGGACATAACATTCCTAAGGCCGAAAAGTTGAAAGGCAAAACATATTGCAAGTATCATAACTCGAACAAGCATACCACCAACAATTTCGTCGTGTTCCGTGATGCCATTCAAAGCTAGATTGATAAAGGCAAGCTAAAATTTCTTGAGAACAGATGGCTTTCGACGTTAATCCCTTTCCTTTGACAACAATTGGCATGGTGGATGCTCATATGCCTAAAAACAAGAGGAAAGGGAAGGCCGAGTTTATCCCAGCACAACATGTCTTTAAGCAGAACTCTCAGCCGCGACTCAAGATTGATTTATTTTCAAATGAACCACCCACGGAGTTTTCGGGACCGGCCATAATTGAATCTATGTCGGGCTCTAGTTCCAAAAAAGCTAATGGACCAATGGTTTTATGCGGCCATTGTAAAACACGCGTTGTCCTAACCGAACCTAAAGAGAAAACACTTCAGGCTCTAACTTCACGGCAACTGTCCACGGCCGTAATGACACCTCTAAATGAACTTGACACCGACCAACGCCAGAAAGTGTTCGAGAGACTCGGTCATCAGGTACGACCAAATGGTCTAACCTCAATCAGACGACGTCGTGACTTTGACGCACCATTTTATAATGACGATTACTACTCATGTAACTCCAGTAGTTCAAGTTCATCGGTGAGTCGAAAAACTTTCAAGCTACCTAAGTCACGCGAACAACGTTGGTATAGTTACAATTCTCCTACTGACGGCATTATCCAAATCTCAAAAACGTCACCGCCAGCGGATAGACCGCATGGCCCGGCAACAGGAAGCACAAGCCAATTTGACTACTAGATGACAGCCAAAAAGAGACAATAGGAATCGGCGATAACTGACCAACCCTGACCATCATGGCCGAATTACTTCAAGAGAAAAAGTCAATTGCTCGCCACTTTGAAACCATCATTGAAGAGTTTGAAAAACGCATCAAACTCATTCTTCAGCTTGAGGAGATGAAAGCTCATCTCAAGCATTTCAGGCAAAAAGCCAAAAACAAGCTTCCCCCCTTACCCCCGCAAGAGCCATTAATAAAAGTTTGGCAGAATCTACACCCTTTATTCCTCGGTGAATACTTGGAGTACATGCGAGAATTTCACAAGAAACATTCTACCAATGACTTGTACGGCCTGCCCAAGACATGTCAAGAAGCCCTTGACCTGGCACTAACTTGTCCCGATGCTGAACAGATTATCCAGAAAACTACTGACCTGGTAATAAAAACTAGGTTCCAGCATATACGTGAGGCTATAGTCCTCAGCTTTGAGGTCGACCCATACACAGATATAGATATCGCCGAACTTCCTTTCTCCCTTAAAGATCTTCAGCATTTGCGATATCATTTCGAAGTTTTCTCGGTCGTATCTCTCTTCGACCTTACGGCCGATGAGAAGGATCTTGTGGCGCATTTAGATGCATATCTAAACACAAGGAACGCTAGAATCACCTATGAAGAACGAGCCCGTAAAACATTACAAGGACAAAATCAAACCTTAGCATCGAACAACTTGAAGACGACGGCCATAATGAACCAAGTCTAGGTACCATTCCACAATAGCAAGCATTTGATGAGGCAGAAGATAGCCATGACAAGAATGCTAAAAAACATGATATTGTCCTCGATCACCTGGAGGAAGATGACCAGGACCTGATGGGTCCCTCAGTCCTTGAAAACATGGAAATTAGCATGGTCCATGATTTGCCCATTGAATTCTGACCAACCACACACCAGCCAAATTTCTTGGATGGGGACATGGTTGCCGAGGAAGCAACACAAGTTGATTTCATCGCCACCAAGGAAGATGGGCAAGCGAGTAAAGATGACAAACTTAAAGCAGCCCTGGCCGAATTGTTTCCTCGCTCATCTTCTGTTAATCTCAAACATCTAAAGTTGTTGTATGTTACGGCGCATATTGAAGGATACCCAATTTCTAAGGTGTTTGTCGATTGTAGAGCCACAATCAACATCATGCCTATATCCATTATGAAGGCATTACGCCGCTCCAATGACGAACTCATACCGTCAGGAATAACAATGAGCTGTTTTTTCGGTGACAAGTCCCAAACCAAAGGGGTGCTCCCGTTAGAAGTAAGCGTTGTAGGTTGCAACCACATGACTGCATTCTTTATAATTGACCAAAGACTGAATATAACGCATTGCTTGGCCGTGACTGGATCCATTAAACGAGCTGTATTCCTTCGTCGCTCTACCAGGTTTTTATCTTTTGGGACGGCAAATCGGTTGTGGTTTACCCAGCCGATAATTAGCCGTTCGAAACCAACATGATCCAGACCCGCTATTATGACGATCACGTTGGTTATATTACCCTGCAGGGTTTTAATAAGGATGAACGACTAACTCGGATCTTAGTCCAGAAAGCTATTAGATAGGCGCCTAGACTGTACACCAGGATTCGGCGAGACTTGGCTTGGCAGACTTATTTACTAACGCCGATGACTAACGCCCGACAAGAAAGATGTCGGACAGCGGTTTTATCCACCATGGAACGTCTGTTGGCTCATTGGTATGTTATTTCCAAGCATCCACATTCCGGCATAAACCTAATCGAATTTTTGGTCGAGGGAGATAACGGCCCAGTATTATCGTTAGACAAAGTTCAGGCCGCGCTGGCCGACCTCGAAGACAATCGACCCCAAGTCAAGGATCCGTTAGAAGAAATAAATGTTGGAACAATCGAGGACCCTCGACCGCTATTTATTAGTATGTTGTTACCTCACTCCATGAAGATTGAACTTTCTAAATTGCTAAACGAGTTTAAAGATTGTTTTGCTTGGAGTTATCATGAAATGCCTGGCCTCGATCGAAATCTCGTTAAACACGAATTACGCATCAAAGCTGGTTGTAAGGATTTCCGACAGCCTCCTCGCAGATTCTTGACCGAAGTACAACTCGGCATAAAAGACGAGCTAGTTTGACTTTTAAAAGCCGGGTTTATTCGAATTGCTCGATACATCGAGGGGCTCACCAATATCATCTCGGTGCTAAAGAAAAATGGCGCCCTACCTATCTGTATCGATTTCCGTAATTTGAATCTGGCCACTTATAAGGATGAATACCCGACGCCGATCTCAGATTTGTTAATTGATGTTGCAGCCAATCATGAAATATTGTCCTATATGGACAGCCAGGCTGGCTACAACCAGATCTTTATAACCGAAGTTGATGTTCACAAAACCGCTTTCTGTTGCTTGAGGGCACTCGGCACATACGAATAGGTCGTCATGCCATTCGGCCTCAAGAATGCCGGTGCCATATACCAACAAACTATGAATACCATTTTTCATGATTTAATCAGTACAGTTATAGAAGTATATATCGACGATGTGATAGTGAAATCAAAGAGTTGCCGAACGCATTTGTATGATCTTCAGCAAATGTCCATTCATATGTGCCAGCATAATCTCAAAATGAACCCGGCCAAGTACATATTCGGTGTATCGGTCGGTAACTTCTTGAGTTTTCTTATGCACCATTATTGCATCGAAGTAGACGAAAATAAACCTTGCGCAATCATTAACGCCCCATCCCTGACGACCAAGAGGCAACTCCAGTCGTTACTCGGGAAGATAAATTTTCCCCGCCGTTTCATAGCTAATTTGGCAGGTAAAATGAAAGCGTTCTCTACACTTTTAAAACTTAAGGACTCAGATAGATTTGAGTGGCAAAAAGAACATCAGGCGGTTTTCATGCAACTTAAGGTCTCTTTTACAACGCCACCAGTACTCGTACCACCTCGATACGGGATGCCTCTCAAACTGTACATTTTGGCAGTCGACGAGTCCATTGATTGCCTCATCGCGCAAGATAACGAAGCTAGGTGTGAATAAGTTATCTTTTATTTCAACCAAAATTTGAATTCGCCTGAGATCAATTATTCACCCGTCGAGAAACTTTGCTTGGCTTTGTTTTTCGCCGTGTCAAAACTCCGACATTACATGCTCCCATCATCTACACATGTCATTACCCAGACGGATGTTATTCGTTACATGCTTACTCAGCCTATAGATAAAGGCCGAATTAGGAAATGGACAATGGCATTGTTAGAGTTCAGTTTGCAATACATGCCCCAAAAAACCGTTAAAAGTTAAACTTTAGCCGATTTTTTGGCCTAACACCCTTCTCTTTATGGTTTTGGGGGTAGCGAAGTCGACATCGGATTAGTCGAAACACGAGACAACTATTGGATGATGCACTTTGATGGTTCTAGCACCTCAGCCTTGGCTGGTGTTGGCATCGTCATTCAATCTCCCGACCATTACCGTTGGCATGTCTCTCTCAAGTTAGACTTCAACTGTACGAATAATTAGGTTGAATATAAAGCTCTTATCATCGGCCTTCACGTCTTTTACGACTTAAGAGCAGCCCGTGCCCTCGTCCTTGGTGATTCTGAACTGGTGATTAACCAACTAAACGACATTTTTCGTTGCATGAGTTGTACTTTGGCGCCCTATCACATGGTTGCCACCTATTTGGCTGAGTTCTTTAAAGGAATTACATTTGAGCACATTTCACATTTTCGAAACACTGACGCGGACAAACTCGCTCAAATAGCCTTTGGAGCACAACTCCTGGAGGGCGAGTTAGGCCGGGCAACATCGATAGGATGAAGATCTTACCCAGCCTTGGTTAATCAGCAAGTTATCCAGCGCAATCACATAATACGCACACGAGTGATGTCTTTACCATCATTGCTAGAACGAGGAGATCCCGTAGAAGTATATGTTGTCGAGACATTGCTAGATGATTAGAGAAAGACGATTATACGATATCTTGATAACCCCAGCGACAAATACGATCGCAGGACAAGAGTCAATGCCACAAACTACGTGTCATACCAGAATGAGTTATATCGAAAGGGTGAGGATGTTGTTATTATGCCTCGGCCTACAGGAGGCTGCCCAAGCAATTGCTGAGGTACACGAAGGGATTTGTGGAGCTCACCAATCCGGACATAAAATGCATTGGTTGCTTCGCCAACACGGCTACTTCTGGCTGAGTATATTGAAGGATTTTATTGAATACGCATGAGGATTCATACAATGTCAAATTCACGAACCTATCCCAGCCGAATTACTCCACTATATTACCAAACCATGGCCGTTCAGAGGATGGGCAATGGATGTAATTGGCAAAATCATGCTGTCTTCCGGAGTAGCAAAACATGCGTGGATACTAATGGTAACCGACTACTTCACTAAATGGGTTGAAGCAAAATTATATGCCGAGTTGACGACCAAAGAAGTTTGCAATTTTGTAGAGGAAAACATTTAACTAGATTCGGCGTGCTAGAAACAATCATAACTTACAATGGTATAATTTTTACAGCCGATAGGTTTAAAGAGTATACGGCAAATCTAAATATTCTACTCGAGCAATCTACGTCATATTATCCACAGGCGAATGGGCAGGCCGAAGCAAGTAATAAGGTTTTGATCGGCATTCTTGAAAAAATGGTAAGAAAGAGACCTGGTATGTGGCATTTGAAGCTAAATGAAACATTATGTGCCTATCAAACTTCACCCTGATTAACCACCGGAACAACTCCATACGCTTTAACCTATGGACACAACGCTATGTTACCGGTCGAGCTGAGTATAAATTCATTGCGAGTGATTGAACAAAGTAGTTTGTTCAGTGTTGAATACAGTCAAGCTATGCGACAAGAGTTGGAAGACTTAGAAGAAATTCAGCTTGACGCTTATAACTTATTAATGGCACAGAAAAAGATTACCGAGCGAGCTTATAATTGGCGTGTCAGACAAAAAACGTTCAGCGAAGAAGAGTTAGTATGGCAAACCGTGCTACCAGTTGGAATTAAAGATCCTAGATTCGGAAAATGGCCATCGAATTGGGAAGGACCGTTCGTCATTCACAAAATTTTCTGCAAAGGGCATACCATCTCAAGGATCGGACTGGATTAGTTCACAAGTTGCCAATCAACGGGAAATTTTTAAAGAAATACTGCCCAGTCAATTGGGAGATGCGAGAATAAAGACAATTTCATTAAATTTATAAAAGGACGTACAAGTACATTTATAAAGGGTTCCTAAAATTCTAGGGGGTCAAGGGGAGAAAGGTTTCAAGAGTGGCTTTCAACTCCAGCCACCTTACTTCGCTCAGTATGATATCGGCCTGCCTTGTTTCTTGTTAAGTTGAAGCTGCTGGATCTGCTTTATGCCAGCCGCGAAATTTGTCAGTCGAGCCTTATTCTTCTCGAAATCCCTCTTGATGTCTAAAGCAATAACCGACCTTTGTTGTTGAAGCTCGACAATTTGACGTTGAAGCTCAGAAATTTGGCGGTTAAAACCAGTCAATTGCACCTTCTTTGCTTTTATAGCCTAACCTCTGATCGGTTGGCCTCATGAGCAATCTTTGCCATCTTTAGGTCGTCCTTGGCTGGGAGAGCTTATTCAAAAATGGTAAAATGATGCCGGGTCTGCTTTAGAAGATCAGACAAATAGACAACATTTTCAGTGCTTAAGAAGCCGCCGTCTACAAGGTCGTTCAGGCATTCCCCTACAGATTCGAGGCCTTTACACTGGAGGACCTGAGAGGCAGAGAGGGATAGAATTTCTTGCAGCTTGGCAAAAGCACGGGATTCGGCCATGGTCTCCGCAGGCTCGACCGATGCGGCAGAAGAACCAGCTGCTCCAAAGGTGCTTAGAAGAAAAGCATCAAGCTCGACCTCCCACGAAGGCTGCACAGGAAAAGATTTTAAGCAGAAGGAAAATTATAAGAAACATAGCAGAGGGAATTTGTTTTAAACTTGCCGAGATGAGACCTCAGCCATGTCCCCTAGTTCATTGCTCGAACCCAGAGAGCTCAATGGCTGAGCCCAGTGTTTAAGACCACTCCTCAATTCACACAGCTGATGGAAGTTATCCATGTTTGACGGCCACTGAGGTGGCTAGGAGATATAGATAACACCCTTTGGTGCGTAGAATTGTCGGTGAAATGAATAGTCAGGCACCTGACATATAATATTTTCTTGGTTCAGATTTGTTATAGTGAAACTAACGACAGAAAGGGATTGAGCCTTACAAAAGCCAAAGTGACTTCTTGAGGAGGAACGCCAATGTTTTGATCCTGTGGTGAGGGGCATAAGTTTTTTTGGGTCGATCGCTGAAAATTTTGTTGACTACGTCTTCGACTGAAGCCCCAAAAAAGGCTTGAGAATACTCTTCTCATCAGTCACCGAATGTGTCATTGCTGAGAAATTCGGGAATAGTTGGTCGGAGACGAAATGTTTTACATCGTTCCTGAAACTCTTTTTTAGTATCTTTACATTGCCTCTTTGAAGAGCCAAAAAGACATCCTCGGCTTATGAGGGAGCATGAAATAAGTAGAGGCACCGGACAACCTTGGAGGTAGCTAAGCTGTCGGGCAGTAAAGTGGGGGTGGTAGACTTCCCAACTGGCTCGGCGAGAGTCGCAATCGAGGGGAAGGTCGCGTGTTAACACGATCGACCCCCAATTTTGACGAAGATCAACATCTTCACTTTCACTCCATGCTGATGTTGGAAGCCTGATGGAAAAGGGGTACTCTTGGCGATGACACACTAAAAATTCATCATCAGAGAGGACATCTAGGTCGAAGAAATATTTGAAGACTTCTTCGGCCTGGTGAAGAAGCGCTAGCGGGGATGCCAACTGAAGGCCGAGCGATGTAATGGATTGGAAGTTGGGGATCTCTGGCCGAAGTGTGGTGAAATAGACTTGTAGCCATAGTTGGAAGACCTAGAGATGACTGTTCTGGTTTAGGTTAATTTTGTTAATGGTCGCCTCGACCAGGCAGCGAAGAAGATTGGCGAGAATGGCTGAGATGAGAATCAGGGTATGACCACTAGCTAGGGCTTCAGCCACCGACATATTTTCGACCAGGCATTTGTTTGACTTGGTACAACAAATAAATTTGTTGTACCAGTAAAATAGGAGGCTTCGTGCTCCATCTTCCGTAGACTCGCCTCCCCTTGGCCAGCGAAATGGAAGATGAGGGTGTTGTAGTTAAAGAAGTTATTGTGTAACTTTTGAACCTCTTATTTCGAAGGCTTTGACCATCTTGACTTAGTGTCTCGATGACTCGTTCGTCGAAAAGCGCCTTGAGGTCGAGATTCGACAGGCATCCCAAAAGGGCGGCATCTATTGGGATGCCAGAAGGAGAAGTCCCAAGAATAGCTGAGACGTCAAGGATGGTGGAGCCGAGAGGGCCAAAGGGTAGGATCATGGTATTGGTTAGGGGTGGAAAAAATTCCCAAAAATCCCGAACCGAACCGAAAAAATCCCGATCCCAAACCAAAAATTTCCCAAACCGAAATTCCCGAAATTTTCGGGATGCTATCCCGAACCAATCCCAAAATTTCGGTATGGGATTCGGGATTGGCTTCTCAATATTTCGGGAATCCCATACCGAACCGAAAATATATAATGTTAATTATTATATATATATATATTTATACATATATATATATATATTATTCTTTTATAATTGATGCTAGTAGTTTCTAATTCATGCTCTGCAACTTGGAATGCCCTACACCTTGCATATTTTTCATGTTCTGTTTGATATTCATGTGGATTTTATTATTGCTGCTGCCATGGCTGATGATTTCAGAAGACTTGATTCTTTTGTCTCTCAACAGATTGCAAAAAGAGTTTAATTAATTTGAATTTTGACTATGATAAAAACAATCAGGCATGCCAGTGTTCAATTAAATGGTAGTGTGAATGAAATGAAATTCCTAGTTCATGAATGTGTTCTTGAATTATATATTTGAAGAACAATTCATAATTTCATATTTCAATTTGGGATTCCCGATTTGTCCCAAAATCCCGAAAATATTTCGGGATTCCCGAAATTTGGGATTCCCGAAAATTTGGTTTGGGATTGGTCTTCAAATTCCCGTCCTAAAAAATTTTGGTTTGGGATTCGGGATACTAGTTTCGGTATGGTATCCCATACCGAACCACCCCTAGTATTGGTGGCCGAGCACTAAAGACTTAGTGTTGCTATAAGAAGTTCCTTGTCCATGGCTAGCTCCATGGTCAAGAGTCTAATGACATCATAGATACCAAGAGCCTTCCATTCTTGACCGAAGAAGTTTTCCATCTGGACGACCCAGGCTGCCCAGTTGGCGTTGGTCGTAGGCCAGGCTTCTTGGGGCTTTGTTGGGTCCAATTTTGACCAATCAAATCCTTGTAACAAAGGTGTCAGACAGTAAGCCTTGACGAACGTGGTGATAGACGATGGTATTGCATCCTTGAAGAGTGGCCCCAGGATTTGATGAGTGGTGCTTAGATTACTCTCGAAGCGTAGAGTTTTGATGGCACTTCAGTTTATGAAGTCTTTGCATTTGTTGCACTCGTTAGAAAGTTGTGAGATGAAAGATGTTATTGATGAAGATTGGAAGTGTTTGGGTTTGAAGGAAGAATTACTGGTTTAAAAGCCTAAGATTTTCTGGGATTTTGAAGGCAAAAATGGTGAGAAGATTTTCAAGGTTTCTGAAGGTGTAAAATGCAAATGGAATGGATTCAGGTATTTATAAGTATTTCGAGAGGAAGGTCAAATGTTTGGTTTTCAAAAGCGTTTGATTTTCAAATTTTAGGACGAAATCAATCGGGAAATCATTAATCATTATGATATCTAGGGAATCTACGGGATAAGATTAAGGTTTTCGTGGTTTGAGGATGCACGATTGAGTGTTGCAGCGGATTTAATGCATTAATACAGAAGAGACGTTTCAGTTGGCACGTGTTCTCGAGGGTCATGATTAAAGGCTACTAGGTTAGCCAAATGATTGACACACGACAAGGCGTACAGGGGGATTCGGATCGTGCGATTGTGCTTCATAAATGCGCTAGATGGATGTGATGTGAGAGGCTTTTCATTATCATGTAGTTATCTTGTAGGGTTTAATTTCACTTCTTCAAGGCCAAAAATCGGCCAAGGAATTCTAGGCCGAAGACTTCAGAAGCGATGGGGTAATGTTTAGGCCTAAAATAATATTATTGGGCCAAGCGTAAGTTTGTGTTCGGCCCAAAGCTTTTTCAAATATACTATGGGCTGTTTGGTGGTCTTAAGCCACTCAGTTCGGGTGGTCGAAGTCTTATTGCAAGACAGAGTGATTTGGATAGAAGTGGATGGGTCAAAGTCCTAGTACAATAAGGGGTCCTAATACAATGAGGATTCTTGACCGAAAATGAATACGGCCTGAAAAAGGGGGTTAGCTCAAAGTCCTAATAGGAGTAGGATTGGTCGAGATAAGGTTGGATCAAAATAAGAAGTCCTAGTTTGAATATGGTTTCAACTCGATCTTAAGGAGGATTTGTTGCTATAAATAAAGAGCAAAGTGCATTATTCAGGCTCTCTCCAATTCAATACACAGCTGCCCTACGTAAACCTCTCAAACATCTTGAGATTTTTTTATTTTCTTTTTTCGCCAACACACTTTCAGTTTGGATAAACAACACTGTGAAGGCAATTGGCGAACACCTTCAGTTTGAATAAACAGCACTGCTGTCGTAGAATCAGCCGACCGAGGAGCACCTTTAGTTTGGATAAACAGCACTGCGTTGAGGCCGACTGGTTACCTATCCAAGTCTCGGTCGAGAAGGGTTTCCGAATCCTTATTGGCAGATGTCATCTTATTAGCCTTCTAGGCGAAATAAGGTGTTACAAGTTACAACATTTGGCACACTGAATGCCGAGTGATTTTATGATTAGATACTCACAAGTGAGTTTCAGAGTTTGGCATTCTGACGGCCGAACCACATTTACCATCAAAACAGACATCCCATTTGAGTACTTATGTTCATATAGTTTGGTGTCGATTTGACGTGCTTATACTCTTACAAATATAATCACTGTGACCAAATCCGGCGCTGACAATTCGTGAACTTCGCAGAATTATCAACCTTGTCTTCAGGCTTGAGAACCCGAAGGCCAAGACTTGTTCATTCCTCGGCTGTAATCACAAGATCAAGAAGTCAGCAACACGCTTAACGTAACATCAACAAATTGTACTCCTCGACCAAGTTCGGCCGACGAGTTGGCACACCCTGTATCAACTGAAGCCACGTAGGCTTTGTAATTTTTAGGGTCAACAGTAACTAATTCCTTTTGCTATGATGAAGCCTTGAGCCTTACCATGAATATGTAATTTTTATTTAATTGCTTATGATTGATTGCATGCATACTTTGAATTATTGATCACCGTGATTAAAACTGTTTAATTGTCTTAATGCCTAATCACCATTAGTGTGACATCCCGTCCCGAAAATATCGAAACGTACATTTGAAATTACAATTTTACCCCTAGTTCGTTACTTTACGTGTAGTTTTGTGTTGTGTGGTGTTGTAGGACCACACACACTCATACACTCTCTTTCTCTCCCGGGATTCCCTCCCTCTTTTCCTCTCTCTCTGTCTCTTTTCTGTCACTTCTCTCTCTTTCTCTCCCGAGCTCCCTTTTCTTCTTCTTCCTTCTGAAAACGTACGGACGACACCCAAATCACCCAAACCTTGATGGATCGAAGGAACTAAGGACACCATCGAACTCGTGAAGCTCGTACGAGTGCAACCATACCATTTTCAGGTAAGAAATCATTCGTTTTCACGTCGTTTCGACTTTGGCCGATTCGAGTACTGTTCATGCAAGATTAATCTAGTTAGTTTTTGGACTTTTGAAGCTTGTAGATGTGTTAGTGAGGTCCCAAGGAGCCTCGGAGTACTTCGTTGGAGAAGTTTGGACGTCGGGATCATCGTGGTCAAAGTTGGCCGGAGCTTTCGAGGGGTTTTTCGGCGAATCCACGGCGAGTTAGGGGTCGAGGAAGGTATGGATGTGTTCGTCTCGTCAATACCTTCATTTTGATATATAGTACGTCGAAAATGGTTAAGAAATGAAGAAGTTATGACACTTTGAAATTTACCCAGAAATTCCGGCAAAACACCATCTCCGGCGAAACCAGTCCGGCGACGCGAGGAAGAAGACGCGCGCGTGGGCAGCGCGTGAACAGGGCGCGTGGGGGCGCGTGAGAGCTCCAAATTGAGTTCTGAAAATTGTCACGCGTTCGTGACGTCGTGTAGATCACCGTGGTATATTCATACACCCAAATTGAGCAACGTATGAGAAAGTTATGGATGAATGTTTGGTGTATGTGCGTTAAATAACGTCAATTTGGTTACTTTTTGTATAGGTGAAAATTATACAGAGGAAGAATGTAACCAAGCTAGGGGAGGTTCAGGGACCTATGAGACGTCGATGTGATCAGTGAGTGGGCAGTTATTTTTCAGTATATATATACGTATACTTGACGTATTTTCCCAGAAAACGTATTTTAAAAGAAATACGATTTAAGTAACTTATCATATATGCATCATATTTTAATATGTGCATTACCATAATTATGCATACTGTTGCATGGTGCTGAGGAGGCCCAGGTAAGCTACCTTTGATATACGTATGAAATACCTTTGAAATACATTTGATATACATTTGAAATACATTTGATATACGTATGAAATACCTTTGATATACGTATGAAATACATTTGAAATACATTTGATATACGTATGAAATACCTTTGAAATACATTTGATATACGTACGAAATACATTTGATATACGTATGAAATACATTTGATATACATTTGATATACGTACGAAATACATTTGATATACGAATGAAATACGATTGAAATACTACGGAAATACAAATGAAATATGATTGAAATATGATTGAGATATAATTGAGATGCGATTGTGACATGATCGAGATATGTTTGTGATATGATTGAGATATAATTGAGATACGATTGAGATATTATGCTGATAACGATCATGAGATATGAAGAATGATATGATAGAGATGTGATTGAAAGCTCATTTACTTGCACACGTATATTAGTGCTCCCGCCTAGAGATAGAGGCATAGCCTTCACGTGTATGTTCACCTCCCGCACCGCATGCTCGCCTTGGATCCAAGTTAGGTGCACAGCCTGTCGTATAGACCACTTATGTGGGTTCGACTTGTAGGTGACCCGCGATTTATCGCACAGCTTCACGTGATTGTAGCACTAGAGCATATTATGTTATATACAGTGATGAGTTGCAGACCACGCAAGGTGGTACTGAATGTGTGCAAGATATACATGATGTGATGAGTTGATTATGAGCTATATATGCAGTCGATGACTGAGTTGATTGTGATGAAATGATTATGAGCTATATATGCAGTCGATGACTGAGTTGATTATGATGAGTTGATTATGGGCTATATATGCAGTCGATGACTGAGTTGATTATGATGAGTTAATTATGAGTTATATATGCAGCCGAGGGCTGAGTTGATTAGAATGAAAAAGTATAAGCTATGTTTATAGCCGAATGTTGAATTGATTATATTTTATTCCATCATATTCACATAGAGATGATGAGCATTCTGTTATGATACTTGGCATGACATACATTCATATTGTCTAGCATAATTTGCGATATATTACGCATACGATTATATACTTTACTTCTGGGAAACTATACTTGTTTTACGGCGAGGGGTTAGTATATTCAAAAGAGAAAAGAAGGTTTTGAATACGTTCGTTTTGCTGACCCACTCAATTTTGTTTTGCGCCCCTCCAGGTTCAAGAATTGCAAAGGTGTGGTGACTACGAGGAAATTCAACGGTGTTCTGACAGAATGGACCAAATAAGGACTCACCTTCTGGTGTTTCATTTTAGAAGTTGTATATTTTAAAGCTTCCGAACTGTGCAAATGGTTACGTCACTCTCACGTGACGGCCAGCATGCCCTCCTTCGGGACGGGGTGTGTCAATTAGGACCTTTAGAGAAGTAATTTGATGCAATTTTGGTCGGAAGTTTCCCTGAAATTGATGCTGGCTTCTTGTGATTAATAATTGTAATTTCATTTAAGATGAACGTCACGTCTTAAGGATTGCATGGTTTTTCAAAGGGTTTTTATAAAGCATAATGAGTCTCTCATGTTTAGATTTGATCTAAACATCCGGACGGGTTGTATGTTAGATATACGTTCTATGTTGGAGGTTCCAAGTAGAATATAAATTAGGAAAATCTAACCTTCAAAGTGGCATGTGTAGATCATTAGTAATTGGTACAAATTTATAGGATTGCTAGGTGATGGTGGAACCCTAGTCTTTTATAAGTTGATATTTAAAACTCTTCTTTTGTCATATTATTTTTTAATTAAAATTCGTTTTTAATATGACCCAATTTCAAAATCTCTTTTCTCAATTTTTAATTTTAAGTATTTAATTAGGAATTGTTTCTACATGAATTATTAAAATAGTCCTTGAGGAGAACAACCTTATATGAGCATCTATACTACAACATCCTTGTATTCTTACAAGTATTTCATGTGTTTTTATCCCTACTTTTGTAGGTGGTAAAAGTACTATCAGGAAACATCCAGAACATATCAGCAACATTGTGAGGCTAGGTGAATTTGAACCACATTAACCACATTATTGCTAGCCCATTGTGAGGTTAGGCACACCTCCTCCCCTTAGTATAGATAATATCGTTTGTTCAGAAGAAGAAAAAAAATGAAATGACACATGACAACCTATAGGTGCGTGACGAAGGAATACCAAAGTTAAGGGCAGCTGACCCCATAATCTTTGATTCGGAGGAATAGTGCATTTTTGCTCTCCACCCTTAAGTGGTGGTAATATTCACCACTTTATTTATTAAAATTAGATGAATTTAAATTTTAAAATTTATTTTATCCAGTACACAAATTTCAAAATTTAAATTTATCTAATAATAATAAATAAGTAGTAAACATCAACATCCAATGAAAAAATATTGAGAAATTTTATTTGAACCCATTTAACCTCTCTTTACACCCAACTTAAATTTTAAATATGAAATGTCTTTATTATCCTATTGCATAATTACGATCATGTACAAGATGAAATTAATTATAAAAATAAAATTTATCAATAAACCCATCCCCAATGATCAAACACTAACCATCACTAATCTTTCTTTGATGTTCTATTGTGGCAAAAATCCTAAGACGCATTCATAGAAATAAAAATTATTTTCTTTTACGTATGAATGATGATTTTAAAGTTTTGGATCCTCCAACTTTTTTTATTGTCATCATGACTACCACCACCACCTACTAACCCCACCACTACCATATCTCCAAGAGTACTCGTCACCTGTAGAAAACCTACTTCTACTACTACTGCTGCCAAAACAACAAGCAAGAACTTATCAAGGTCAACAACAAGAAAAGGTGGAGGAGAATGAGAAGAGAGTTGGCATATGCTTTCACTAGTACTGCTACCTCTTATATATGAGATCAAAACCCTACTTATTGTAAGAGTGGGGTTTCTCTGACAAAAGGGTGGCTCAAGGGGAATCAAGCATGTTGGTCTGATAATTCAGTATTATTCCTAGTACTACAAGCCAATGTGCAAAATATGCGTGCATTTGTTAAACTAGCTAGGATTTAGTTAATTTAGTTTGACTCTCATAGTCTCATGGCACTGTGTTTAATTATATTAATAGATTTAATTAACATAGATCTTCATGAGACTGATCCAGGTAGCTTCTAATGTAAAAATAATGGGTGTGAAGATAAATTTGCATATTAAATTGGGTTTGCGAGGAATGTTTAAGTAGTAAATTTAGGTTTAAAGAAATATAAATAGTTTAATTAAAAATAATATAAGTGTAGAAGGTAAGTTGAATGTATAAATAAGTTATATGAATTTAAATAAAATTTCTCAAAAATATTTCCCTCAAATGATTGAATGAGTACCATGATAAACCGTCTACAACTTATCGTACATGACCAGCGCCTAAGAAAAAGCCAGAGATCTTCTACTGTTTTAGTAAGAAAGCCCTTTAAAAGGAGGGAGGAGAGCAGACAAAAGGGTACAAGTCGCCAATTCCCTTTGCCTTTTTGCAGCCTTCTCGCTCTTCTTCTTCTTCCTCTTCCGAGCCTGCAAGTAGAACTTTTAGTGAGAGAGAGAATGTCTTTGGCGTCTGTGAAAATGTCGGAGGACGTGTGGCTGACGTGCCTCACTCACGCATTGTCCACCGAGACGGAGGAGATCATGGGCCTCCTGCTTGGTGACATTGAGGTTACACTCTCTGCCATTTGCCATCTTCCAATTTATTCAGCTTCTTCCATTTCTGTTATCCGTATGTTAGGTTTTCTTATTGTTTGCTGAATTTTTCATTTCTTTGGGTGTTGAAAGTTGAAATTGCTTCATGGGTTTGCCGCTTGGAATGAATTTAGAGCTGGAATTGTTTGCAAATTTGTGGGTTTTGGGTTATTTTCTGAAATGGGGTTTCTTCAAATATTAGTAATTTATTGATTTTTTTTGGAGTGTGAAATTGGGGTACTAGGAATTGGTTACAATGTTGTTTAGAAAGATTAGTTCTTTTGAGTTTATGGAATTCTGGGTCCATTTCGATTGCTGATTTGGGTTATATCAAATCATAGTACTCATTGCTTTCTGTTTCTTTTAACTAGATGAGTTTTCGGGGATTTCACCCAGTCGATTGTAATTCAATGAGTTTATTGGGAACTGAGTACAGAATTTGTGCTGAATGCAATTTGTTTGAGATAGTTACTTCATATGGGTTTTAAACTACTATGGTTTCTCGGAGTTGTTATGTTTGCTTTGAGTGACTGCTATTCATTTGGTTGTTCGTTTATTCCCTTTCAGCTACCAGCTTGCTAAGTCCAGATAAATTTTGAAATCTTAGATGCATTATAAAATTAAATGGGAAAGCTTCTTCAGGCCATAGGACTAACATTAGAACATTCATAGAGAAAATAAAGGAAGCTTCAGTCTGATTTTCTACCAAATCAGCAGGTTAACTCATCTATTTCTGTCCAAAATACTTCCCAAACCAAAAAAATCATTTAAAGCAAATGTGCATAGTTTGAAAAAAAAAAAAAATTCACATTGTTGAGCACTGATTCCACTAGGCATGAGCTTGTTCAAACTGTGCACATTTGCTTTAAATGATTTTTTTGGTTTGGGAAGTATTTTGGATAGGATAGCTTAATGGTATAATGATTTTGTTGTAATGAATATTTTTCAATTGTAAAGTTTCGAGCCAATACATGGATGTCTTGCAACTGAAATGACACTATGAACAAATGTAACCCTTATTTTGGTTGATACAATGATTTTTTGTTGCTCGGAATTTTTCTATTGATTGAATAATTTATTTTTAAAAATGCCCAAAATTTATGTGTTTGAATTAGAGTTGTCAAAAATAAAATTGAGACTTGTTTAGTGTGTAGGCTAGAGGTAAATAAATGTGTAAAAACTGAAATGTCTAAAATACCCTTAAATTTAAGTCCATTAACAGAAGTGGGTAAAGTGAGACAAAGGAGTTGAAAATGTCAATTTCAGAGGGTAAAGTGAGACAAAACCAATTTCAGGGGGTAAACTGAGACTCAATGGCAGTTTCAGGGGGCATTTCAACTAGTAAGCCTCTTTTGTTTAGGTTAGTTGAGTCAGTCATCCAGTACAGATTTCACCGCCACCACTGTATCTGGTTGCCGATTGCTAATATTTGATTGACATAGAGTTCTGATTCAATGGTTCTGTCAATATGTTTCTGCAGTCCACAAGATCTTTGATGCTGTGCGCTCGAAGATCCCTTCCATTGAAATTCTTTTGCAATGCCTTTCACTCTGGTCAGACTCAAGGCTTGTATCTTATGTTCCAAACTTGGATTCTAGATATGAAGCTTAGGCAGTTTCTGGTTTCATCTGTTATGTTGGTTTTTTGGGTCCTTCAGGTGTGCCAATTTAAGTGGAATGCTCCCAGTATTTGGCCTAATGATCTGTGTGACTTGAAATTTATTTTACTCTGTCTCGAATACCCTGAAAAGTAATTGCATGTTTTATAGTCTACTCCAAATGAGAAGTTCTTATCATTTTTTTTTCTGGTGAATCCAATTCTGAAGGTGATACATAGATGGACACGTCAATGTAGTTGTGATATATAGAACAAATTTCATGTATGTATTTGTCCTCTTTGTCTTGTTTTCCCTTTATATCATAGCTTTATCTATTGTCTTATGGTTATAACGTTTCTCTCCCCATGATGGTGGAAATTTCAGAACTCTGTAAATGGCAGCGTGACAGCACTAATTTGGGGAGCATCGCCTCAGACACGATCTGATCGGAGGAAGGATCGTGTGGAGACTAATCCTGAGCAGTTGGCTGCTGCATCAGCCCAGGCCGAAATATCCTTTATGTGTTTAAAGTGTTTTTTCCTTGTTTTTTTATATTCGTATCTTTTGTTGTTTTCATACCTTTTGATATTTGCATACTTACCGCATGAAAACAACAAAAAGATCCTTCAGATCTCTAAATTAGTTATCATTACGACCACAAAGAGAAAAAACAGCTGCCGTTTCCCTCATGATTAAACATTACAGTTGGTGATCTCCAAGTATAAAAGTGCTCTGGTTTAAGGGGAGCACTATAGTCGTTTTACAATGAGCATAATTTTCTTGTTTGGTGAACTTATCCTCAATGAACTTCAGTCCAGTCCCCTAAATTAATGATAAGCTGAAGAAGGAAGATATTCAAAGACATGCTTAACATTTATTACTAGGACTCCTTGACAAGTAACCCTAGCTTCCTTAAACTACATGGTGTGGTCAGTCACCATAAACTGTCGCGTTAGATTTGTGCTGTACTTATTTCATGTATTAGGGTTTTTTGTATCGTAGTTTTCACTGTTTTTCTTTAAATGGTGATATAATTTTTTATCCACAAAAAAATGGGGGCTCAACAATCTAAATCAGGCAATTAGAAAAAACTGTAAGATGCATGAGCTCTTAGAGATATGTGCAGTTGGTTCAACATTTACATCCTTTAGCATTATGGCTACTCATGCTTGTAGTGTTCATGGTATTTGCATGTAGCACTTCTTTTTATTACTTCTTTTTATTATCTTTACTTTTAAGGGTTATTCATGATTTTGTGTACTTAACTCTATACCACAGAATGACACTGTCAACTGGAAGAACAACTAGAGTGATTGGGTGGTACCATTCACATCCTCATATTACAGTTCTCCCATCTCATGTTGGTGAGTGTTATCTAAATACTCATGCTTTGTGTCAGTGTTTTCATTACAATATTCGTTCATGAGGTTGGGCTAACAATAGTAGAGCTTAGTTATAACTTATAAGACAACTCGGGAAAGTATCAAAAGCTACTGAATAGTAGAAACCTCACTATGTTCGTGGATAACCAATCACCTTTCTGGGAGTGGTATGAAATATGATGAATCTACACAACCTCTGCCAGATATGTAGGTTCTATTCAATACTTTGAGGTGGCTGGAAATCATGGGTTGGTTTTGGATCAGGGAAATTTTGCCTGTTTTAACCAAGAATACTGGCACAGATAGATGGAACATGAAGTTAGAAGCCATACTGTGATATTGGATCACAGTGTCGCATCAGAGTTTACTTTTTGAATAACTGTAAACCAACAGTTTGAAATTATTCTTTGTAATTTTTTTAGGCCTTGATGTGATATTGTGATTGCTGGGATGGTTATAGTCTACCATCAGTGCAGTTGCTTTTCTGTTGTGTTTCAAGGTGGAAGAAGATGCAGAGAGAATGATAATGGTCCAAGGGAGAGATATGAGTTGATAGAGGAAACTTTACAGATAAGTAGAGAGATTAAAAGGCTAACCTTGTCCATAATGCAGCAAGCTAATTTTTCTAATAAATCAATAAAGGATTGCGTCCTTCTTTTTGCCATATGGCCACCATTAGATATGTCAAAATATGGTTTAATCTGTGGCTCATGACGTGACACCCATATATATATGTGTGTGTGTCTGTATATGTCATGCTGTTACTCAACATTAATCTCTTGAATAGTGTTGCACTCTTTCTGACATTTGGATCAGATGTGATTATTTGTTAGACATGCTATCATAGTCAATTGCTGGAGACCGATATTACAGCTGTGTTCAACTTTTTGCAGACGTGCGGACGCAGGCAATGTATCAACTTCTAGATTCTGGGTTTATTGGGCTCATATTTTCCTGTTTTAGTGAAGATATAAACAAGGTTCGCATTATAAATGGTATTTGTAAATGGTATCAACTTCTAGATTCTTTAGTCATACTCGGTATTTTCAGGTTGGGCGAATCCAAGTCATTGCTTTTCAGTCCTCA
The DNA here is from genome assembly GCF_963583255.1 of Pyrus communis. Taxonomy (NCBI): domain Eukaryota; kingdom Viridiplantae; phylum Streptophyta; class Magnoliopsida; order Rosales; family Rosaceae; genus Pyrus; species Pyrus communis. The sequence goes on along the minus strand of NC_084813.1, from coordinate 7,199,972 downwards.
GATGGGAAGCAGCATCACATGTCAAGACCCATATCTTTATCTCCTATACATAAAAGTCCGGTTATAGAAGTTGAATCGTCTTTAAGTACCTCAGAAAATGTACCAGCGAGATCCACCTTAACTAGAGCAGGGAGTCCTGAACAAGACACAGCTGATTCAAGAACTTCTGGAACTATAAAGGTGTTATATCTATTTTATTAAAAATGAGAAAAGGAAGGAAAAAAACATATTAGTTGATGATGGATGATAGCTGCAGTCTCACCACTTGTTTCACTGAATAAATGCATGGTTATAGTTCTTTAAGTATGTACTGTATTGATGTCTTGAAGTGTCATGAATGATGAAACTAGTTTCTGTCCTTTCACATTAAATTTAAAACTTAGGTTTTTTGCAGATACCTGATAGCCTGTGCATCTTTGTGGTCATTATTCATATTACCGTGGCACTAGAAATATGAACAATGAGACTAAGTGTCAAAATTCCGTTCAATTTGATTAATAGGTTATTGTTAATAGAAGGAGTGCATTTTGGCCTGTAACAGTTAAATTAATTCATATTTCCAGCTATTCTTTCCAACAAACTCAGTGGCCATCTCATATATGAATTGTGGAAGGCATGTGACCCAGTGTATTATAGGGCCATGAAGAAAGAAAATAAGTATTGAGTTTAGCTTTTTTCCCTGATTGCTTTTGTTGGTGCCTTAAGTCAGAGAATGTGATAGGAGCTCCATTCAAATGAGCCTCCTCTATTCTACTTGTGATAGTTCTTGTTGCATACTTGCTTGTCTAGAGATCCCGTTTTCATGCCGGTCCATTTTGTACTATCCCTAAATTATTTGATTTTTTTAGGGTGGGGGAAGGTCCTCAGACCTAGGGCTTCTCTTTGCTAATGCAGATGCAAGTCATCCAGGAAGAGTTGGAGGAAACTACCAGACTGACACATCAAGCAACATCATTGGCGATATAGATCCCATGGATATGTCAGAGAGTATGCAAGAAGCAATGCACCGTTCTAACTTGGATATGAGGTATGCAAGGGTTTCTACTTGATACCTGTTATCCTTATTATTGTCATTGCGTAAAACTGTGTGATTGGTGCTGGGAGTGCTTGTGATTTGCCTTTGGTTCAACCTGTGGGCAAATTTCTACTCATGCATTCGCTCCCTTAAATGTTATACCGTGACAGAAATTCAGATCTTTTGCCATAAAACTTCCCAAACAAATTCAAATGGAGTAAGATTAAGTCTGTCCTCATTACACAATATAAAGATTCATAATTTTAGTATAATTCCCTAGCATGTTATCAATGTTTTAACAAGAGTATTTAGCTTTGCTAATTGTAGAATAGGTTCCAAGAGTAGATATTTTGTCTGGCAGCAGACTTAGCAGCATTACTATAGCTGCCTAAAATTCGTTGAAAAGAACCGAGTAAATTTCCAGAATTTAGCGGTTCTCAAGTCTCTGACTTCTTGCTATAAATCCATTGTCTTATTAAAAACCAATTGACTGGAGGATGGTCCAGTGTTTTAATTTATTTTGTGTCCCTGCAAGAATAGTGTTGTTCCTCTTTATCCTGATTCTTCCCTATCTCTTCCGATTGTTTACTTGATGAATTGTTTTCTATGTATTCAGCTTACATCTCTCTTCACTCACGCATGAAGAATGAATGACTAGTTTTCTTGCATCAATTTGAAGTTGAGATTTCAGTTTGGATATGATAAATGATGGTGTACAAATTTTGGGTGTATTTATGTTGCTTTTATAAAATGCATAGATCGTGATTCATTAAAGCACCATAATCTTCTTCATGTTTATTGGGAGCCGATGGGCTTGTTGTTATCCTAAATGTGAATAGTTTGATTAATTGATATTGGTGTATCTTGGAGGAGTCATTTAGTTGGCTATATTCTTTGATTTTAAGATCCATATTTCTGAGCCCCTGATGTCAAAGAAAAGAAAGAACAAGACCATCCACAATTATATATGAACCTCAACATGCTCCTGGTTACGCCGACACTTAGCCAATTAACGAACAATGTCTAATTCCATTATGCTGTTATAAAAGAGAATTTTGAATTTCTAATCCTTATTTTCTTTTTTCCTTCTTCATGTTTTTGCTTGCAGTGGTGCCGAGTATGTCAGGAAAGAAGTTCCTCTTCATGTTTTACCGACCTCGTCTCTTGTTAAGCTCGATTCACCTTTAATGTCATTCACAGAATTGCAACGAGTACTGTATGAAGAGGAGCAAGCGGCTTATAACCAAGCAATCTTGCAAAATATGAGGTGATAGATTGATATTCCTTCACTTTATATTAATCAACCCATTGTTGATTCTAATGGGCTTTGGTTTTGCATAGGGATGGGAAAGTGCATCCACTTACTTTCATACACCATACATCAATGTACCAGTCTTCCATGTGCAAATTAATCGAATATTGGTCAGAATTATACTCTCATCTCTGTATTAGCTGTTTATGCCTGGTCTTTTATCTTTTTTTGTACTTACTTTTTTTTTAATCCTATGCAGTTTGAGTCCTGCCATAAGTGCACTGCAATGTCGGTTAAGAGAGAATGAAACTCGGGTATAATACCATGCAATTTGTAGATAGTAAGGATGTTTTGTTAATCTCAAAAGTATTCAAGTTTGATGGAGTTTCAACGGAGTTTGATTGATTTGAAATTCCATCTTGAGCTTAATTTAAACCTGAAACTTCTATTTCGTGTTACAAACTCATTTACGACTCAAAGTGCATTTCCTTTAACACTGGACATACATGATGACTTACCTAATGGTGCCATCTCTATGGTCCTTGGCCATGCTCAAATTTCAACTTTTTTGGTCTGTAGTTTGTGACATTATGACAGTTGTCTTTCTCGTGTAAACTATATTTATAAATGAATCGCCTTTGCTGAAACAGTTAGCAGTGCTCACCGATGAAGTGAAGAATTTGGAAACCGAGATGCATAGAACAAGTGAGTCAAACTCAGGATCTCCTCGTACAGTTTCATCGCCTGTACTCCGTGGAAGTGCTCCGTTGGGGCACAGGGACTTGTTTAATCCAACTGAATCTGTCAGTGCAAGGAGTCTGGCTGGTTCTGGCAGTCGGAGCCGAAAAGGTTCATAATGCAATCTCAGAGAAAATCTTCTGCCGAATGCATACCGTGTAGCGTTTGGATTAGCTTGATATGCAGAGTGTGGTTTTGCAAAATATAGTTATGCTAAAACAGATTGCGCCTTGTATGCAATGAAATGTGTTGGAAATTGCTGCTGGTGTAGGCGCAAACAATTTTTTTTTGAAACAAATGTTGCACTTTTGAGTAAATAGGGGACAATTATCGTGCAAATTCTACATGTATGTATGCAGATGTAATGAAAATTTTCAATGGAAATCAATTGTCTTTTTTGGGTTTTTGGGATTTAAACAAATTTGTTTAGAGTGATTGTATTGCATGGCGATTAGAGTTACATTCTTATCACTCCTTTTCCAATTCCTCCATGGCACGAAGTTTCTTTTTCTATTTCATCCTTTTATCACAACAAAGTAAAACAATAAGAGCCTCCCTCAAAAGGGAAACCTGGAGTAGGAGAAATTCTTGTATGCGGATGATTTAATCACATGCCCATCTGATGGCATACAAAACCATCCACTCGTGTGTTTGGTTTCACCTACCCCCTTTCCTCGGTTCCACCCCTTGTGTCTGGTGTTCGTATATATACTTGTCCGATCGCGCACATAAAATGCCCTACTTCCCATTAATTTAGTCTCATCCCCTACCGGTCATACCCCTTTGTGTCTGGTGCCCAATATGTGTGTGTTCGGACTGAAGAATTTTGTCCTAGCGTAGGACTTGGGTTTTGCTTTATAAGGTCCTTGTTTTCCTTTTTCTAAATTGTGAATTTCCTTTCGAATACTTGTTTGTATTGTTTTATATATTAGTATAAGATAATAATGACTTCAAAACTATAATTTATAATTAAATAAGGCGTAGAAACACCTAAAAATGACAATTTTATGTAAATTAGCAATAAAATTTCTTATTCAGGTTTATGTTGTCCTCAGATGGAGTTATTAGCTAGTTATAAGGCGGGAGATGCAATTACTATATCTGATCCATCAGATTTAAAAGGTGCGGATTCCCACACTTTTTCATGTCTATGGGGATATTGGCGTTCCTACTTAAAATTGCAAAAGAAGTGGGATTTCCAGATTTCTTATGCCAATGCTGTAGTAAATATTATTCCCTCAACTGAATAGTGAAAACGATGATGATGTACGATTTGGTTAGCTTTGTATTTGTTTCATTGGGGTGTTGTAATTTCCTCTTCTCTTTGTATTTTTTAGCTTACATCTAAGTTGAATATGCAATTAGAGAAATGCTAAGGAGGCTATTAAAGTGAGACTATCCATGGACTCTCTATAAACTTTCCGCTACCTCATACTTTTGACACAATATTTTATATATTGGCACGAGAATTGTGCCAAAAACATGTGGCAGTGGAGAGTTCATGAAGAGTCATACTTTTAGACAAGTTTCTATAGCTTTTCTCATGTGATTAATAGGTATTGGATTTTAAGGCTTAATTTCATTTTAGGTCTAACAAATAACAACTTTAGCTGTTCTCAAAACCTTGGATTAGCCCGATACATTTGACTGACTATTCAATTTTCAATGTTAATACAAAGGATTTTAAAGAAGGTTTGGTTGTTCGTTGAGCATTTTCTTTTGGTAAACATATCTTGAACATTTGCTATATAATTTAAAAAAAAGTTAGTGCTAAGTAAGAATTGCAGCAAAAAGAAAAAGTAAGGTAGGAGTTATTAACATCTCCTTTTAGGATTTTTTGAGGAAGAATTCAACAAATACACTCTGAGGCTGAGGAATAATATGAATAAGTTAGTCGTAGTCATTCATGCATGGAAGCGATTCCCGAGGAGAGAATCGAATCGAGCATCAGCTGCCCACTTCTCTTTGCTCTTCTTTACAGTTTGCCTCCCTTCCCCTTTACCCTTCTCCAAGAGAATGGAGGCCAGATCTCTCCCTATGTGCATGTTCTTTTTAGAGAGAGAGAGAGAGAGAGCGAGAGGCATGCATATTGGATTAGCAGCCGCAGCAAAGAAAAAAGAAAAAGAAAAAAAAAAAGATGGTCAAAATTAATGAACACCTCGAAGACTTGTTATTCCATCATCAGCTTCAACTTCCTTTATTGAAACTCACCATTTGCTTCTTTTTCTGTTTTTGGTTTTATCATTTTTCCCCTTTTCAGTTTCACTCTTCAAGATACTATTCCCATCCATATAATCAAGGGAAAAAAATATATGTATTAGAGGCCAAGGTGAAATTGTTATTGATATGTGTATGAAACTACCTCGAGAATTAATCATATTCATTAACAGTTTATAATTATATTGATATATATATATATATATATATGCATACATGGACGACTACTTAGGATTCACTAGGAGGATTCATGCCATATACGAGAACTTCTATTGTCGTAAAATTTCCAATTAAAGCATGTTTACTCATAAGATATACAAAACTCTTGACTCTAAGTTCCATGCCTTGTCTAAAATATGCATGCGAGAATCACCTTACCTTTTAACTTTTTCATGCGTTTACTAACATATATGAAATCGAAAAAAAAAAAATTGAAGTTTCCCCTTGAAATCTTTTATCAAATATCTAAAAATCATGAATCATATCAACTAATTCTGATTCCTTTTTTTTCTTCACCTAATTCTAAGTTTTTTGACTTTTTTTTATCCCACTTCTACTAAGTAAACATGCCTTACATACATCAGTAGTTTGTTTGCTCTTTTTGATGTTACAATGGGTGTTGATTTCTTGCCACATTTGGAAAGTTAGGTATTCGTATTTTTTTTTTTTTTGGGTCGAAAGAAAGTTATGCATTGTTTAACTCCACTTGATTTGTCTGTGAGTAATTATGAAACTTAATATAGGAATAAAGGAATATTCAAATTTGTAAAGCAAGAGCAATTTTTCCAGTAAATTGACTGTCAATCTGCTGATTCTTAAAGTAAAATTGAAAGAGACTAGACCCCTTGGGCCTTGTTGGACACAGTAAAGATAAGAAGTGGCCCTGCTAAGACCTTTATGTTTAGGGAATATCTACACCAGGGTAGGAGATGCTAATTACGATCCCACAATATCCATTTACATTCAGCCATCTGTGACTGTCAACTTTTTTTTTAGCTGCTCATATGTACGGAAATGTTCTCTTGTTCGCTAAATAACTTGATCACTCACTTTTAAATTTGATATTAAAGATTGAGTAAACATAAAAAACATGTCTCTTTATTCTCCACGTCTGATATCAAATGCAAATGTTGATAATCATAAATTTTTAAAACAAAAAAAAAAAAAAAACGAAACTTGTTATGACATTCAATTGGAGCTCCCATGTTAATGAACTAAAGGGTCCCAATTAATGCCATGGTCAAAGGGATTTTCTAGGTTCATTGGTTGCTTGATTGGTTGATTTGTTGTGCTAAATTGACTACAGAATCTGTGTTTTCTTTTTGTGGATCTTGAATTGTTGGAGCTAACATGCCATGCCTATAAGCCTGAGTCAAATTGTCCCCTTCAGTCAACCTAATTAGTTCAACACATGTTTTAGATGGCGGGCTACCTAGCTAACTATCATCGGTTGTGTGAAAACTTGTGACTTTTAATTTGCTGGCTTCATTTTTCATTAACATACGCTTGTTTTTCAAGCTGGTATACCTATGTGAGGAGATGATCATTGCATGTGTTGATATATATGTCGTATCTTAGTAAACTGGAAGTAACAATTAAGGGTGTATTTGGAAGTGTATTTTAAAGTGACTGAAAATGCTTTTGATGAAAGTTTTTTTAGAATCAATCTTTAATAAAATACAAGTGAATCATGAAAAAGCAATTGAAGTGCTTCCTGCAAGAAGCACGTAACTGGTGTTTTTCCTAAATGCACTTCAAGTGTTTTTGAAACTCAAAAACATTTTTTACCAAAAGCGTTTCAATAATTTTAAAGGTACTTTCAAATGATGAGCCCTAAGATTCTTTCACAATAAGTATTCAAATTCACACATAGATTTGGAGCAGCTCATGACATTGCATGTTCTCATAACTTCCAATTGAATTACCACCAACCTTTCAGTTATATTATTAATCCTAATTTTCATATATAGATATCACTTTACCAAGTCTTTATAACGAGTTAAAATAAACTCGTATAGCAAGTTCATATCATTTTTATACTACCTATCTTTTGTTAGACAAATAAGGAATATGGTTGGAGTCCTTGTGTAATTGTATATAATATTATTATTGGAAGAATAAGCCGTCCTACAGCCGTCAAGCCGTCCTACAGCCGTCCTACCTTGTCCTACCTACACACTAGCCGTACTACACCCGTCAAGCCGTCCTACCTTGTCCTACCTACACACTAGGACGGCTACCTTGTCCTACCTACACATTTGTATCATGTATATATATCCTTGTAATCTTGTAGAGAAATAATAAAAAAATTAAGCATTCTCTTCCATAAGCATTCTCTTCCATTTGCATTATCTTCCATAAGCATTCTCTTCCATTTGCATTCTCTTCCATTTTTCCACATTCACGTATCAATAACAAATATATTTTTTAGCCTACATACCTTTTTCTACATGGTATACAGAGCAGGTTTATAACCCTAGCCCTAATTTATTTTTCGGCAGCTTTCTCTGCCGTTCCCATGGCTGTTCGTGGCCCGTCCCGTCCCTCCTCTGCTCGTCCTCCCCTCCACTGCACCTACTGCAATTTTGATTATCATACCCGAGACACCTGCCATAAACTTCATGGCTATCCCGTTGGCCATCCCCTCCATGGCCAACCGTGGCGACCACCGCGCCGTGCCACTGCTTCCAGTTCTTCCCGCAGCCATGCACCTTCTAGTCCTCCCCGGCAGCCACGGTTTTCTGCTTCCCGGCCCCATAATTTCACCCAGGCCCATCACGTGCAAGGCACCCAGGCCCCCGCCTCCTCTTCTACTCCAGCGACCCACTAAGTGCACGGGACCCAGCCCACTTTGCATGACTTGCAGCTTGCCATGCCTGACCTCTCTGCCGAGCAGCACTCCCGTGTTCTAGCTACTCTACGTGACACCACCACCCCTCCTCAGGCCAATGCCGTGCTCACTACTGATTTTGCCCAAGGTTTGTTACCTGTCACCTCTCGTCATGGTCAATGGATTCTTGACAGTGGTGCTACGGATCATATTACTTCTTCCACTTCATGTTTGGTTAATCGTTCTCCTTCACATTTGCCGCCTGTTTCTTTGCCTAGTGGTGCTTCCGCTCCCATTACTTTTACCGGCACTCTTCCTTTAAATTCCTCAGTTACTTTGAATGATGTTTTATGTGTCCCTAATTTCCGCGTAGACCTTTTATCGGTTGGTAAACTTACAAATGGATTATCGTGCTCCATAACCTTCTTTCCTTCTTGGTGTGTTTTGCAGGACTTGGTTTCGAAGGCGATGATTGGTGTGGGTAAGGGACGTGGCGATCTGTATTACCTTGTGGCCCTTACCTCTTCTCTCCCCACCCGTCAACCTCTCTGCAACATCATTACCATCCCCTCCTCCCTCTGGCATAGGCGTCTAGGTCACCCTTCCTCCACTCGTTTGCAAGCTTTATCATCTAGCTCTCTTAATTGTACTTTTGATTCTAGTCATATTTGTGATGTTTGTCCGTTGGCAAAACAAACTCGTCAACCTTTTCTTTTGAGTTCAATTTCATCAACTTTCCCTTTTGCTTTAATTCATTGTGATATTTGGGGTCCGAATCGTCAATCTTCTCTTTCTGGTGCTCATTATTTCTTAAGTATTGTGGATGATTTTTCTCGCTTTACGTGGGTCTTCCTCATGAAACATAAATCCGACACTCAACAATTAATTAAGGATTTTTTTGCTTATGTCACTACCCAATTCTGCACTACCATCCAATGCATTCGTACTGACAATGGTGGTGAATTTTTATCTCTTCGTAGTTTTTTCTCTGATCATGGGGTGCTTTTACAAACTTCTTGTGTTTATACCCCCCAACAAAATGGCGTTGTTGAAAGAAAACATCGTCATCTTCTTGAAACCGCTCGCGCCCTTCGTTTTCAATCCCATCTTCCTATCAAGTTTTGGGGGGAATGTGTTCTTACCACTACTTATCTCATCAATCGTCTCCCTACCCGTCTTCTCCATCAAAAATCCCCATTTGAGGTTCTCTTTTCAAAAACCCCATCTTATGACCACTTCCGCGTCTTTGGTTGTCTGGCATATGCCACCTCTGTCACTCCCACCACCAAATTTTCCCCTCGGGCTCATCGTTGCATTTTTCTCAGTTATCCTCATGGACAAAAGGCCTATACCCTTTACGATCTCGACAATCATCGCATTTTCACTAGTCGAGACATCATCTTTCACGAAACTACTTTCCCTTATGCCGTTTCTCACCCTCCTATCCCATCCTCTTCGCCTACCCTACCCATCCCACCCTCTCTGGACTTTACATATAACCCACCCCTTCCTGCCCCGACGCCTCACCCTCCTCCACCTTCCTCCCCTTCCACGCCTCCCACAAATTCCCTTGCTGCCCCATTACCCATTCCTCCCCATGCCCCTGCCCTCTCGGCATCCCCTCATTCCCCCCCCCCGCGCTACTTCCTTACCTTTCACCCTTTTACCCACGGACATCCCTACCCCCCCCCCCCCACTACCTACCAATCCTCCCCTTCCCCGCACCTCTTCCCGTGCCCATAAACCTCCATCCTATTTAAAAGACTATGTTTGCTCGCAGGTGATTCTGCCATCCCACCCATCTTCGACTTCGCAACCCGGTTCTACACAAGGTACGCGATATCCACTTTGTAATTTTCTCTCTTATCACCGTTACTCTCCTAGGCATTTTTCTTACATTAACTCTGTCAGTCGGACTGTGGAGCCTTCCTCCTTTGCCGAGGCTGCCACTGACCCCAATTGGCAACGTGCTATGACCGAGGAGCTTCAAGCTTTACATGCTAATGGTACTTGGACTTTAACTTCCTTGCCCCCTGGCAAAATTCCCATTGGTTGTAAGTGGGTGTACAAACTCAAGCACAATTCCGACGGCTCTATTGACCGCTACAAAGCTCGTTTGGTTGCTAAAGGCTTCACTCAGGCTGAAGGTATTGATTATCATGACACTTTTTCTCCTACTGCTAAAATGATTACGGTGCGTTGTCTTCTTGCTCTTTCTGCTAGTCAGTCTTGGTCTCTTCATCAGCTTGATGTTAATAATGCTTTCTTACATGGTGACTTACATGAAGAAATCTATATGTCTCCTCCTCCTGGTCTTCGGTGACAGGGGGAGAATCTTGTGTGTCGCCTTCACAAGTCACTTTATGGTCTTAAGCAGGCTTCTCGCCAATGGTTTGCCAAATTCACTAGTGCCATCATTTCTGCCGGTTTTCAACAATCCAAAGCTGACTATTCATTGTTCACTAAAAAGTCTGGTATTTCTTTCACAGCTTTGCTCATTTATGTGGATGATATTGTGATTACATGCAATGATGCTAGTGCCATTAATTCTCTGAAGTCTTTTCTCCGTGATCATTTTCGGATAAAAGACCTTGGTGATTTAAAATATTTTTTGGGTATTGGGGTTTCTCGTTCCAAACAAGGGATTTATATTTCTCAACGCAAGTATGCATTAGAGATTCTCAAGGACTATGGTTTTTTGGGAGCACGACCCATTGCTTTTCCTATGGATGACACAAAATTATCTGATAAAGGAGAACTTCTCAAGGATCCTGAAAAGTATCGACGATGAGTAGGTCGGTTAATATATCTCACTATCACTCGGCCGGATATCACCTATTCTATGCATGTTCTAAGCCGTTTTATGCACGAGCCAAGGATATCTCATATGGATGTTGCGCTTCGTATTGTTCGTTATTTGAAGGCTACTCCAGGTCAAGGTTTATTATTTCGTTCTGACAACCAGACCAAGTTAACTGCGTTTTGTGATTCTGATTGGGCAGGTTGCCCTATCACTCGCTGTTCGACTACTGGGTATTGTGTATTCTTGGGCGGTTCTTTGATTTCTTGGCGGACGAAACGACAGAAAACCGTTTCGCTCTCTTCAGCAGAGGCGGAATATAGGGCCATGGGAGGTGCTTGTTGCGAGATAGTTTGGCTTCGTTTTTTGTTGAAGGATTTGAACATTCCTTTGGATGGTCCTTCCATTTTATTTTGTGATAATCAAGCAGCGTTACATATAGCTGCCAATCCTGTTTTTCATGAACGAACTCGTCACATTGAGATGGATTGTCACTTTATACAAGATAAGATTGTAGATGGCACAATAGAGACCAAGCATATGGGTACGGCACAACAGTTGGCAGACTTGTTTACCAAACCTCTTGGGAAAGAAAAGTTTTCGGGTATGTTACGCAAGTTGGGAGTTCTTGACATCCACTCTCCAACTTGAGGGGGAGTGTTAGACAAATAAGGAATATGGTTGGAGTCCTTGTGTAATTGTATATAATATTATTATTGGAAGAATAAGCCGTCCTACAGCCGTCCTACCTTGTCCTACCTACACACTAGCCGTCCTACAGCCGTCAAGCCGTCCTACAACTGTCAAGCCGTCCTACAGCCGTCCTACCTTGTCCTACCTACACACTAGGACGGCTACCTTGTCCTCTACAGCCGTCCTACCTTGTCCTACCTACACACTAGGACGGCTACCTTGTCCTACCTACACATTTGTATCATGTATATATATCCTTGTAATCTTGTAGAGAAATAATGAAAAAATTAAGCATTCTCTTCCATAAGCATTCTCTTCCATTTGCATTCTTTTCCATTTTTCCACATTCACGTATCAATAACAAATATATTTTTTAGCCTACATACCTTTTTCTACATCTTTATTGTTAAAACTCCATTAACATTGGTGCCTGAATTTGACTGATTGTGGAGCATTGGTCTTTCAAACAAACTTCGTGAGAATTTTCACTGAATTTAAGCACGTGAGCTTAAGGGTAAATTAGAGAACTGCGCAAGTGCTTCTTTTACATACATGCATGTCCCGTGGTGAATTATAAGATTAAAATCAAAGTTTTTAAATAGAAACGAAACATCAAGCGCGCAAAAAAAAAAAAAAAAAAAAAAAAATCAGTTTATTCCCTGAGGCATCATTTAACACTTAAAAAGTTTGTTGTCATCAACAGAACCAAGCTGCTCACATGTCAACACAAATTGACAATATGCCGAAGCAATCTGATGAGTGCTATTGAAAGAAATTGAAGAGTGTTGTCAATGCAACATGCGAGAGGCATTTTGACAAAAACTTTGTGGGCACAAAACATTCTAAAGGTCATTGTAAGACCTTTACATGTATATTTTTAGACTCCAAATGATCGTGAGACCACCTAAGTCCCAATATGCATCCGCCCGCGTTGTGCATGTCACAAGCTTACTTTGACAGAATTTCTCACGAAAAGTATTTCCGTTTGATAATTGATACTTGATAGTGTGTACATACATGCATTATTTCTCACGTTAAAAAACCCTAAAAGGAAAGCCAGTAACCAAAGTATTCAAAATTCAAAATATCCTCTCTTTGGAATCATGGAATATCGAGTTTTCATTCTCTTTTCCTTCCTTTAGATATTTCTCTGATTCCATTTATCAAGGTTGCTAATTGAAAAATACGAAAAAGTGGTACACGGCCCTCTATTTATTCCCTTTTTCTGTGGCCTAAACTTGTATATAAGCACACTCCCTGCATGGCTCATTACTTCACCATTCCATACTTTGCCTCCAAAATATCCGATAGTGAATAACATTGTATTTTTCTTGAGGTTACTTCTCTTCTAGTTTTTCTCCTCTCTTTCTTCTTTATCTTTTACGTATGCATTTCCCTTCATGGCACCTTCATATGAATGCTAGCTTTCTAGTTCCTTTTCACCTATCTAGCTTAGGGTACAAAACCCCAACACAAGCTCTCTATAACTTCTGAATCATTTTTCTTGGCTTTCGATTTTTCAGTTTTCATTTAGGAAGTGATTTCCACATTATCCTTTTCATGCACGCTCTTGTTTATTTCTGATATTTGAATTGAATCAAAATATAAAAACAAACAGGAATGTGCAGAAAGACAAAAAAAAGAATGCATAAATCATTTTCCTTAATTTATACATTTTCAATAATTACGGGAAGTTTAGAGCATGCAGTTTAGTATGACTAGTTTACTTTTGATACTCTTTCACCCTATCCACTCTTATCATTGGGCTAACCTAATGGCTTGTCTGAAATTAGTTTCATATAACCTAGGGAGAACATTTTTTAGATCATATTTTATAAATATGTCGGAACTGCAGGTCATCCACGCACTAACACATTTTGTTTAAATTAATGCAGACCAAAAGATGAGCCGACCAGGAGACTGGAACTGCAGGTCATGCCAGCACCTCAACTTCCAGAGGCGTGACTCATGCCAACGTTGTGGAGATGCCAAGTCCGGCGTAGACTTCGGGGGCTTCGGGGAAAGAGGAGGAGGATCCTCGTTTGGGTTCATGACTACCGGCTCAGATGTTCGGCCTGGTGACTGGTACTGCGCTGCGGGCAACTGTGGAGCCCACAATTTTGCAAGCCGTTCCAGCTGCTTCAAATGTGGGGCTTTCAAGGATGATTCTGGCATTAGCGGCGGCGGTGGCTTTGACTCTGACCTGCCACGCTCCCGGGGTTTCGGGTTAGGACTTGGCGGTGGTGGTGGAGGAGGCGGAGGAGGCGGAGTAGGCGGAGCAGGTGGTGGTCGACCTGGATGGAAATCTGGAGATTGGATTTGTACCAGGTGATACAATTGGTTAATAGTATAATATAATTCCGTTCGTTTATTTGTTATATTCAATAACAAAAATGGGTCCTTGTTAGGTCGATTTTTTTCTTTTGTTTTGGGCACGGTTCATTGTCAAGATATATATAAATATTCAGGTAGTTTAGGTGATCATATCCATAAAACAAAGTAAAATTATTTGTTGTCAAAATGGTTTACTGTCTTGATACGTATAGATAACTAAATGATTTTCAAATTAAATGACTTTTTTACATGAATGATCTTTAGATGATGGTGGGACGATAAAAATATGTAAATAAAGATTAGTAAATTTCTCTCTCGAATAACACAAGCATTGTCCCTACCTAATTCTGCAAATCTGACCAGAAAAGCACTTGGTGAAAATATTCCTCTTTCCTTGACTGCTTTTTAAAGTTAAATACATTAGGAATCTCTCCCTCCTTGCCTAATTTAACAACTAAGCGTTCATTAAGGCTTCACACACACCCGAAGTTAAGAGTTTAAGTTTTGTTGTAAGTGGATACGTTCTCTCTTAATTTCAAACCCTCGTCTTTTTTTTAATACAACATAAAATTGTAATATTGTTTTCTAATGCGATGGGTCTGTTGCTCAATTAAAAATTATAAAATAAGTCCGCGGTAGTTCAAAACTGAAATTGGACAATAGTAAATTAAGAAATGAGTTCAATTTTCGCGATCCACATGTAGTTATTAATCAGTATATGTATTTGGGGTTTACTAAAATTTAAATATTTAATTAACTGCTGATTTTATTTATTTATTTATTTGGACACAGGTTGGGGTGCAACGAGCACAACTTTGCTAGCAGAATGGAATGCTTTAGATGCAATGCCCCAAGAGACTCGTACTAGCCTAGCTACACACGTCTTATGCAATTTTGGGTAAGGTTTAATTTACGCTCTCATTGATACTTCACAATTAACAGTAATTATCATTTATAACTTAATTAATTCATGATGTTAATTATGTGTTTTTGCAGGCATAGTTTCTAATGAGCAAGGGAGATGATATATGATTGTCACAAGTTTTTCTGTCATTGTTTCTGAGGTTCTAGCTAGTTCTAGGGTTTTACATATATGCCTAGCATTCTGTTATCTAGGGTTTCCCACAAAAATTATATCAATGTAATTTTGGTGCTTCTCTTTGATTTATCTAGTGCTGTCATTTGTTTTAAATGTTTATTTTAACTACTGTACTGTTCCTTGTTTTTGAAATGAATGAATGAATGGATGAATGATATGATTCCTTGTTCTTTTTCTTAACTAGAAACGATGCGCACAAACTTCATTTAGGATGCTTTCTCTCCAATCAATACTGCGATATATCAATAAGGCTGCTTTCAGCCTTTCATGAAGTACTTTAGGAACTCTTGATTTTCAAATTAGATAACGAAGCAAAAAGAAAAAATGGTCACATATATACAAAATTAAGGAACTTGAGGCAACAGTGATGAATTCCACTAAACGTTCATGATATCCCAAAGAATTAAAGTAACCATGTATTGATAACTGATAAGTACGATAGAAGGAACGGATATTGCCTTGAACTGAAACTAAAAGGTGCAATGTCAAGTTACATACACTGAAGCCAAAAATAATATATTATTTTAGTATTTGTTAACTGTGCATATTCTTATTAGGAAGTTAAAACGGGATGTAAATGTTTTATTAAGTACGAAATTGTAATTCATGAGATTTGAATTCAAGAGTTTTAACAAAATGTAGGTTGTGCGTAACTTAGAGCAAATATTAATGAATGAAAACCATGATTAGAGTAACAATTAGCAAGGGGGTCGTAGATAAACTGCATACGAATTTAAAGTTTGGATAATGTGAATAACTATTTAATTTAATTTCTGCTTACTCTTTTGCTTAAATGGTCACATTGGATTCCCATCATTGACCTGATGCATGTGTATCTTTTAAAAGTATATGTATATGGTGGATTCAAAAGTGGATTAATATATACATTCATGCTCCGGACACTATCAATGCTTAAAGCAGCAAGATTCTTGTCTTCCCTTTAGGTTGAGCTTTATGTTACTTCAAATTGTTTACTACTTTAGCTAGTCAAGTCTCAATCTAGCTAAGTTTTAATTTGTTGCTGACTGTTTACTAACTTGTAGTTAATTGCATGCAGTAGAGAGTAGCTAAAGCATTCTATAATCTCTTCAAATGTAGAAGAGACCTAAGAGCATTTGGCGGCCCAAATCGTTGTATTACTTGATTGTTGAGTACTTAGTTTGTTGGTGGTTGGGGCACAAAAAATGTCACACACCAATCCAACCAAGTCTCAAGGTCCAATTGTCATACAAAGTCTACATTCAAGCCCAAACACATGCCAAGGCATAGGATTGATGAGGAATATATTTACAAACATGGCATGTCACGGTGATTAAGCCAGATATTCATGCCATGCTCATGCCTATTCATCACGCCATGCTTCCTCATGCTAGTCACTATTCATGCTAAGCCTAAGTCACATATTCAGGGCTTGTCAGGTGGATTATGGTGTGGATGTTTATGGAAGGTTATTGGGCCTACGTGGAATCGGGGTCATGGAAGACTTTGGGCTGCTTGGGGGCCCAGGGATCCCAACCCATACCATTTGCATTTCATGCAGGCAACATTGATAGAGAATTAGCCCAATTTACCCATTTCCCTAGCAAGCCAACCCTATTAGTTAGTACTAAACTAGATTCATGCATTAAATGCATGCTAAGCCCAGCAAGTCAAGCTTTTAAGGCTGACTTTCTCATCCCAGCTTGCATAGACAACCAATGCGTGAAAACCATGAGGCACGCTACCAGAAGTAGCGCTTGCAAAATGCCGCCTTGGGAAAGCCGCGCCTCGGGAAAAAGCAGACTGTAGGTCTTAACAGTGCAGCTACCTTACACCAAAAAGGGAATAATAGGAGGACTAGGGAGAAAGGAAGAGGAAGACCAAACCATAAAGGGAGATTCATTTAAAGCCTGAAGAAGAGCCATTCACTTACATAAGGAGGGAGAAGCCATTAGAGAAGGGGGAACAAAGGATTGGAGGTAACATAGAGAGAAATAAAGAGAATAGAGGGAGAGAGAACCACCCAGGAAATAAGCCCAGGGAGTTCCATTTAGTCCAGAAGCATACTTCAAGCCTCAAGCATCACCATCCATGCAACCTTAGTAATTCCCACAGCCTTTCATTAATCATCTCAGCCATTAGAAGTCTTACTATCACCCTAGGAAAGCCCAGCTTATCCAGCCAAGATTGCCATGCAACCGTGCAAATCTCTTCTCTCTCATGTTAAACTGATAATCTTCTAGCTTGCACACGAAATTTCACTTGAGCAAGTCATTATCTTGACCAATCATTCTATCTTCGAGCCATTGATGTTACTGGGGTATTTACTAAGACAAGCTAACTTTTTCGAGATGTTCCGGGACTTGGTACGAATCCGCATCAAGGGAAACAAAAGGACGTTCTCAGAGCCCAAGTCCACCTCGACCTAAAAGTCCCCCAACACTAGCCATCCTGTATATGTAGCCCGCTAAATTTATAATGCATGTCATATGAAACTCTCACCTAAGCTCCTAGTATCTTGTTAACCAAACCCACCAATTCTGATGTTCAATCAACATCCAAACATGCACCTTTTTACTCACCAAGAACACAAATAGACATGAGACATTGGTAACTTTCACCAACAACCTTCATCCCTTTCTTCCTGAGGCGTCAATCTGGGAGGGTTTGAAGCAAACTAAATTAAAAAGAAGAAGTATTCGCATAGACTTCAAAAGGAATAAAACTATAAAAGAGATTATATAATGGTTTAATTACTCTCTTCTGCATTTGAGAGAAGATGGATGTTTGGATAATAGTAAAGAGAAGAATTTGTGTGTTTAGTTAGCAACATCACATGAGTTTGGGATGAGAGTTTCATTTGACAAGTGTTATCAACTTAGTGGGCGACTTAGGATGGCCAACAAATTGAGTAGCATAAATTAATACCCAAGTATTACTCAACTATTTTTCCCGCCAAATGCACTTTGGTCTTTTTTGCATTTGGAGGCAGTGAAGTTGTGATGGCTTTGGGGAGTAAGGGGAGGTTATAGAATTGTCATGGATTTGGGGATGATGGGGAAATGATGGAGCTACCATGACTTCGAAAGGAAGGAGAAGGACTGCAGGTAAAGTATGACATATGTGTTCTTAATGAGAGAGAAAATGGATCTTTGGATACTAGTAAAGAAAAGAATTGGTGTGTTTGGTTAGCAAAATCATAGGAGTTTGGGATGAAAGTTTCATTTGACAGGTGTTGTAAATTTAGTGGCCCACATTGGATGATCAATGATTTACAGTACCCAACTCTGATCTCAAATCCTCACTATGTTTAGAAGTCTTTAGTAAAAAAGACACTTTGTAAAAATTTCACACTACATTTCTTTTAAAGTTTTGTATTTCATATAGAACGATATTCTAATTTAAAGAGAAGCGGGGTTGGATATCATTTAATCCATACAATGACCCAATCATAATAATTAGCTATTGAACTTGACATTCATGTGAGTTAAATTTGAGCCACTTACAAATGACAAATGAAGAGGAATCCATACCTATTAATATTGAACAAAATTATTTGATCTAGTCCATAAAATATTTTTTTTATTTCTTTATATCTTAAAAAGAACTAAGCAAATTAAAGAGAGAGTAGTCATGCCCCTTGGATTGGTAAAAGACCTTTCCAATTAGAAGTAGTTGAAAGTTTGTTAAGGCTTCCAAAACTTGTAACATATTTGAAAATAAAAAAACATATGATAAATCAATTTATGCACACTCCATTTAATTCGGACGTTTTGATTGAATCAATCAAATGATTATCAAGAAACATAAATCAAAATGTCAGAAAATTATCTCTAACAATTAAACCTTAAATTCTTACACAAATCACATCTCGTAAACAGGTCCATCAAAATAAAATTAAAGAAGAATAAAGAGTCCAATTTAAACTAAAAATCACCAACACTAAAAAAAAATCATTTTGTTGGCACACCAAACATATCCATACATTATTATTATTATTTTTTGTTGAAAAACACATCCATATTTGAAAACTAGAGATAAAAATTAAGAAATAGAAAGGCAAAATGTGTTGAGGAAAAACAAGGTTTGGGCTTGGGCCGGTTGGACCCAGCTACTACTAGTCCAAGTTTCCAGCTGTATGTTTGGTAGTGGCTCAACTGGTCCCTCCTATTCATTTGTCATTTCTTGGAACTTAACGGCCGTGTGTCACTGTGTCTCGCTCTCATCTCAAAGTCTGAACTCTCTCTTTCTGCATCCTTCTCTCTGATTTCTGCTGAGTTTTCACCGACATTTCATTTGGGTTTTTTTTTCTGTGAAGTTTCTGAAACCTGCCAACCATTTTCTGCACCGCCCCCTCTTCAGGCTCCTCCATCTTCATGGCTTCCAGTGAGTCTCTGTCTCTTCCCTTTCTCTCTCTTCCACACACACAGAACCCTTGAAAAATTTATGATTTCAATGTTTATATTGGTTGTTTTTGCTTTTGGGGATGTGGGGTTTTGGTGATATAATCTATGGATGCTGTTAGAAATTGGGGGGATTGGGATTTTTCTGGTTATATCCATGGAAATGGTTAACCATGTTAATGCAACAGTGATTAGTGCTCGTTTGATGCATTGTAATCACTTTTCCTGTGAATCTAATTCCGAATTCAATTGGGTCTGGTTTCTTGTGGTGATTGGTAAATGATATAGGACGATAGAAAAGGTGAAGAGCTGCTTACTTGAGTCATATATGTTTCAAGTGTAGTGTATGAACAGATTCTGTTTCAAATTTAATTTGAGGGTCTTTATTGGATACTTCATTTGTGGTGGATTTTGTCATTCCTCATATCAAGCTTGTGTGTTCCTTGCATGATTTGTTTACATTCCGAATGAAAATGAAATAAAGGTGAAGGATTTTCTTCTTGTTGGGGTATAGTTTTAGTAAATTGTGATATCATTTGTGTGGCAGGTAGCCTAGGGACATTGAATGCTAAAATTACAAACTTGAACTTCAGTAGGGCACGAGTTGGGGTCTTACAGTCATATGGCATAATAACTTGGACAGGGAGAAAACCACAATTATACTCATGTTTATCGATATCAAGACAGTCAGAGAAAGTATTACATGCGCGCAGCGTTCCATCGTTAGAAATCCTGTGTAAGTTCATTTTGTTGATGTAAATTGTTTTCTTTTCGTCCCCCAGTAATTATACTTCAAATCTGGAATTTGCTTAGCAGCAGTACTTGAAACATCAAGTTTATTTGATGTTTATTCAATCACAAATTACTTCTCAATAACCGATGCATGTGCATAAATATATACATGCCATTACATGAGAATCCCTGTTTCTTTTAAGCTTAATAAAATTTGTGTTGGTAGCTCATACTGAAGTGAAAATGACATGGAAATTGAGTATTTGAGAGTCTGGATAGATTTACAAGTGCAATTCTATCCACTTTACCAAACAGTTTTTAAAGATATATAATCCATTGTTCTTAAGTTACGTTGTATAGGTACGGTATGGGATTTTACGATCTTGTATTCCTATTACGTTCTTCAATTCAATGTTGATGTGATTAAGTCATATTGGTCATTTTTATATATCCAGTAATCTATGACCAAAACTTTGGGTAGACATTATCTTGGGATTTGCACGGCCAAAACTTATGCAGTTTTTGTTTAGTATTGTGTATCATTCGACAAATATTGTAAGTTTGACTGATTTGTAAATGTTAGACTTTTTAATCTTTTCTTTCTATTTTTTGCTCCGTCATAATTTCCCTATCATTCTTTATTTTTTCCCTCTGATCTTGAGCTGTGAAACTTTAGATTCTGTCCATTAGCATAGTAACTGAGTATGCCATTTTCTTAGTACAGATAAGTTTATGGAATGAATATCTAACTGAATATGACATTTTTGAAGTATGAGCCTGTAGAAACTCAAAGAAAATTTACACTCTATTGTATCGACATGATAATATCTGTTCCTGTGACGTACAATCTATTCATAACACCATGCATTTGTTGATGGTGTAATAGCTGCTAAAAGTTTAGAAGAGGTTTCTGAAGAGAGAGGAGATTCTGGTCCGACAAACCAGCTCATTCAAAATTTTGATGAGGTCAGTTCACAAATAATTTGCGACACTTATTCTATGCCCCATATCTCCCACCGACAGATCTTTATAGATAGTGCAGTTTTGAATGTAGGCATGGTTGTTTCTTAGATTTTTATCTTGGGAGGAATAATGATCCAAGAACTATTATTTCATTGTTATTCTTTCCATGTCTCAAATGGTAAGACAAACAGGAAGAGAAAATGTAAAATCCTTCTTCTCTGGGTATCATCTCGGTTTTAAACTTGAACCTTTTGATCCACCGCGTTAACCTCCGAGTTCTCTGTTTCTAGGTTGTCCTGAAATTATTATAATCACCTATGTGAAGATCACATCCCTACACTTCAAATTTACTTTGTATCTCATACAGCCTCTGAAGGTTTTTTGCATGTTAGATTTCTCCAACAGTTGCATTTTGATGGACAAGTTTACTTTTTTAGTTTGTGTTGAAAAAAGGGGAGAAAATAGGTTATTGGTACTATAACCCACCAGTTGCATGCATTTAATCTTCATCACTGATTTTGGGAAAAAGGGGAGAAAATAGGTTATTGGTATATCGGAAAATAATGCTTTCTAGTACTTAAATATGAGAAAGAAAAGACAAGTTTCATTCGTAGACTTTAAAAGTACGTCGTTCCTATATTTTCACGAAACCTCTCTACTTTTTGGTTCCTAACGACTATCTTAACACGTGAACCCTCTTTTCTTTCAACTTCATATTTGTGGAAATATTGATTCTCTAGTTTCTACTATGTTTCTTGTGAAGTTTCGTCATAAAACTCTCTTCTGTTGAAATTTTACTTTCGTGAGCCACCATACAATTTTCTAACTATCACTAGGCCAACAAACTTTTCATCTCCTAAATCATGGAAGAAAATTTGTGGCTTTCATTTTCTTTATAATGAAATTACAGAATTTTCTCTTAACATTTACTCACAAAAAAGCATGCACGTCGTCACCACTTTTTTGCGTTTTAAACCTGTACTTTGGTTAATCTTGTTTGTAGGTACAATCTTTGCTCACAGCAATATGTGATACAACTACAGTTGCAGAGGTCAAATTAAAAGTAAGCAAGACCTTTTCTCTATTCCAACTTCATAATTTATATGAATTGGAGATAATCTTGCAACTTAAGAATAAGTTTTCCATTCCGAACCACTCTCCTTTTTCTTTATGCTTCCTATTAGTATGGGATGTTGCTGTTGATCTTCCATCCAGTTTATTATTAATTCACACATTCTAACCACATAATCAGATCGGTGGATTTCGGTTAAATGTGGTGAGGAAGTTGACTGAAAAAATTAGGACACCACCTCCCCCAAGTCCTGCTCCTGTTAGTGCGAGTGAAAATGCTAAAGCACTTGATTGGAATGGTGCTGTTCCTACACAATCTGTAGCTATCACTAGACAGGAATCGTCTTCAAGGAGTATCCAGACATTGCTAGATAGAGCTGCAGATGATGGCTTGGTGTTAATTCATTCTCCACGAGTAAGAAGCCAAACTACACGCACTTTATCATTTTATTAAATCTGGATACTAAAATAACCAATGGTGCAGGTGGGGTTGTTTAGGAGATCTCGAACCATAAAGGGCAAGCGTGCTCCGCCATCGTGTAAAGAGGTAATCTTTTCACAATGATTTGTTAATTTTGATGGAAATAGTGGTGGAATTTTGATTTCCTGCTTTCTTAAAGGCAGTAATGGCAATACTTGGCTACAACCGATATGCTCACTTTATCATATCATTGACAAAATGCGTAGTCTTTTAAGTGACTTATCTTTCATTTTTACACAACAGAAGCAAATAGTGAAGGAGGGACAAGTGATTTGCTACATAGAACAGCTTGGCGGGGAGCTCCCAATTGAGGTATGTGTCAGATGAGAGACGAAGGGTGTTCGATCTTCTCTTCCCCTCCCAGCTGTTGTCCTTTATCTCCTAACATAGTTTTGAGTTATTTGTTTTTTCTTTTGAAGTCTGATGTAGCTGGGGAGGTCATCAGGATACTACGAGAAGATGGTGGTAAGTTTGTATACACTTAAGTTCTTTTCATGCCGGGTTCTGTTGATGCTACTGGTATCACGTTATCATGTAATCGTCTCTTTTTCTTAACAGATCCCGTTGGATATGGTGATGCTCTCGTTGCGGTTCTCCCCTCGTTTCCTGGGATTAAGAAACTTCAGTAGACGATTGGTTGATTACCAATGTACTGAAAGATAGAGTAAATTTGTTCTCTTTTTCTTTGTTGGTAAAATTCTGATTTTCTTTGAGAGAATGGTTGTTACAGAGTTAGCCTTTCGTAACATATTTACCCAAGCTCTACATGAAACAATCGGCTTAGTATTTTTAACGTGCAACTGATTCGTGCCGTAGGTCCCAAGTAAGGGCTTAGGTATTGGTGACGTGGTGCAGCTTTACCTACCATTTATTCCACCTTGACCGATCAAGTGCCCTCTCTGCCAGAATTTTCTCAAAGGCGAGAGGATATTTTTCTAACGTTTTGAGTTCATATTTCTCTAAATTGTAACGTTATCAAAGACTTATTGTGAAGTTCATTTCTTTTCTTCTACTAGATTTTGGCTTAGAGTCTTTTAGTAGAGTAATATATGCGACTTAGTACTACTAGGCTTAGTATGGGTGGACTACTAGGTTGAGTTTTGCGATGCACACTTGAAGGAAGCAAAATTGCAACAAATTTTTTTGGCAATTAGCTGGAATAATCTACATTTGGTTTTAGAAATAATAAAGTTTTAATAACGACGACATATTTATCATATATCGACAACATAATGATGACATAACGATACTTGATCATTTCTCTATCCAAATATATAAAAAAAAAAACGATTAGTAAGAAAGCCTAAGCTACGCATGATAGCCTTATACATCGCTCTATCTCCTTAATATTACTAACTTGAGGGTCATAGTGTCTTTAACTAGCATCGTACTGGTGCCCACCATCTCGAGATTTGCACACCTTGTATGTTATGTTAGTAATTCGAAAAATGGGAACGTGCTCAAACACATTTTTCAAATCATTTAAGTCATGAAATGAAACACAAAAAATATTAAGTTATCACAACAATCTTAGTCGTTAAACAATTTTATCAATTATTTCTGATCATATTATCTTATTGGATCAAACTGTCAAAATAATAATTATATTAAATGCATATAAATGTTATAGCCAGTCCTCATTTTACTAAATTTGGTTAAAATATCATTCACTTAACGATTTTAACTATTTAAAGCTCTTTACGAAACAATAATAAAACCACTATTCTAATTTTTACGTCTCCAACATTCTAATCATTTCAAGCACCAAATATAAAACACTGAAATTAGTGGGAATTAAAAATATTCTCATTCATTACAACAAGTAAATTATAGAAGGCTTAATTAATGGTACTCACTTGGAGTTAAAAAATCTCTCTCTAATGGTCACCATAGTAACGTAAAAACTGTAACCAACCACCCACCTACTCTTCAGAGTGTAGAAACTAGCCGAGCTGATGCGCGAAATGTTCCTCACTCGAATCATAATCCGAGATTTTACTTAAAATATTCAATCTGGCACCTCCCCATCTCACTAAATTCTCAAATTTACATCTGGGTTTTCTTGTTCGTCTGGATTCTGATGCATTCATTGCAATTTTTTTTTCAATGTTCAATCACAATGCGTCTCATTTCTTCACCGACACTCACAAATTTCTTCTGATACAGCATCTGGGTTTTTCGTAAATTTCAGCTCCAACCATTTCCCCATCATAATTTTCTTCTGAGTTCTTTGGCGTTTCATCAAACAGTTGGAGTGCAACTTGGTCAAGTTGCATACCAACATGAGTACTCCATTACCTACTCCCCAATTTTTTGCTCAATATCTTGAATCCGGTGACAGCGGGCGTCAGATGAAACATCAAATTCCTACTGAGGAGAAAGAAATCAAAGCTCAATCTGACATCAACTCCCAAGCTTTCAAGAAACCCAGAACTTCGGAAGCTGTATCGAACTCGAATGCGGCCTCAGGACAGAACAAAATGTTGCCTAGCTATTACAAGACCCAACTGTGCCGTAAATTCCAAATGGGCTGTTGCTTTTCTGGGCAGAGATGTTCCTTTGCTCATGGCACCAGTGATCTCCGCAGGACTTTGCGTGATGCGCAAGGAATGGAAACTGAGAAGGGAAACTTGGTCAGGAGGACTTGGAATGGTGATCATGGAAGTTCTAATGGAGTGAGAATATGCAGGTCGTTCTTTAGATGGGGAACATGCAGTTACGGAGACAAATGCCGCTTTCGTCATGTCAGTCCTGAAAATATCAGAGATAGTTCGTTCAAAAGCATTTCAACTGCTGGTGGTTCTGCTCAATTTGACTGCAAGAAGTCTATGGGTATGGATTTTGACAATACTTAGTTTAATATGTTCAAATGATGATTTTGTCGGGTTCAATGTAGATTACAATTTTCGATAGGATACCTGCATTGCATAGCTTTGCTAATTTTTCCTTTTGCGTGTACGTGTGTGTTGATCGTATGAATGTTTAGATGGTCTACTCTTTGTTAGAGTATCGGTTGATTTCTCATGTGCTCTAGACTCGTAAAAGTTGTCATAAGTAAAACCCAATTGGTTCAGTATCAGAAAATTCAGAAACCACACTCGACCTTTAGAGCTTTTTCTGTTAGGAAGGTATTGAATCATGCCAATAGGTTGGACTGGTGGAGGACTTGAACGTTAGAAGAGGCACCCGGGACGTTCATCTACTGAACTAGGTATTTAGATTGCATAATGCTGAATCACTGATTGCAATTTCCTCAGTTACTATTTTGAAAGGGGCCAGGCTTCTCCAAGTATGAAAGAAAGCAAAAAAGTCCAGACCTTTTCCAATTTGATTGATTCAAAGTGTGGTACAAATCTTCAGTAGCCATCTCCAAGGATAAATGAGAGGAGTTGATGACCCTGTAGAACCGATCATGATTCAAGAATTGCTCACTATTGACGGATGTGCAATGATTTTAAAAGAACAAATTTTGAGATGCATTGTTGTTAATTTTGCAGAACTAAGGAAGCTTTGTGGCTATACTACACCAGAATGTGGAAGTGTGCAGGCTAACAGTTTAACGACTTATATGAGGGGCAACAATGCATCAAATCGTAGGATGGGGATTGCGACTGCTTACAAACAAGGTCAGAGTACGCAGTGCAACTTAGAGTGGAATGAACTTGAGAAATTGAGTCGCATCTATGCTGATTGGATTGAAGATATGCCTCTTCTACATGGCTCATCAAACAAAGTGGAGTGCTACTCCAGTTTAGTATGACATGTGTAAGGGAATAGATTAGTTATCTATAGATACAAGAAGCTTCTTGTAATTTCCTCTAACACCTTCCTTTTGTTAAATGAGTGTGGGATTGACTTCGATTGCGACCCGTAGTCTAGTAAAGAGGAGATGTTTCATACCCAACAGCCTACAACGCCAGATTTTAAGTATCTTGATTTTCCGTATCTCTGTTGTGTAGGGATTTTAGCCGTTATCTTCCGAATTTTATGCACATTGTTATTGTAAAGACATATTTTCAGTTTACAAGATACGGTATGGCACTCACATGAATGTAACTAGCAAAAATTAGTTTGGCTAGTGTGAACTATGTCAAATCTTATTTTCAAGTGCAGATAACCTCAGAAAATTCTCCTTTGGCTATTTGTGTTCTTGGTTCTCACAAGAGGTCTTAATCTTTGCACGCAGAAACAGTAAAAGAAATACAGACTTATTTTTAGATTTGATGAACATCAGAATATTCATCGGTAGGCCAGTAGCCATGCTATTTGTAACAGGTATTCCATGTTCGTCTCTTTGGAACTGTCGCTGGTAAAGCTCCCGGCGAATTTCTGTCTTTATGCTTTTGATTACCTGCACTCGAACTCTCCACCTCTAGCACGGAAAGAATCAATCAAATGTTGTGGATATATCATCTCTGAAGAATATGAAACATGTTCATATCCTTCATATTGTGGAATATCCTAATTTGGACGAATTTGAAATTTATTGTGCAGAACGAGCACGTAAAGATCCTCGGATGTCAATGATGACGAATCACGCGTGCTTCCTTGGCCTTCAGTTTGTACAAGATGCCGAAATCTTGGGAGAAGAATGTCCAGCGCTGAAGAAGCTGCCACTTAAAGAGGACTGAAGCATTCTACATCACTTGGCCGACAATGGTGACCGGAGAGTCTGCTGTGAATTGTATAAAAGTAGTAGGATACATGATTTTCTTAGAGCCAAATGTGAGGTTCTACAATAACAATATACACAAAGCTCAAAATATATAGGAGCGTAAAGTGAACTAAAAGAATCACAGAACATGGAATTTCGAGGTTTTGAACATCCAAACAACAGCACAATATTTTGAGCTTAATTAACCGCGTCTGAAGCAGGGAAGAAAGACATTTCGAGCATCTTCGTCCTCCCACTCTAAGAAAGACCACCATGCCTGATGTCCTCTGATTACAATATTGCTCCCACTCTGAGCACTTGTGGAGTTGAGTGGAAGTTTTCTCAGCACTGGACATGCAACTACCTTGATTTCTTTCAGGTATGGAAAGGGTAGGGGACTATCCTGTATGCTACTCAGCCGTGGAAGCATACTCAAAATCAGACTGGTAAGTTTTCCAAAAGGGTTCAGTTCTTGTACCACATTTCCAACTCCACCCAGTCTTTCCAAATCGATTATTTTCTCAATATCATTGCAGGCATCTACACGTAAATGGCTGAGATTTGGAGCAAAAAGGAGCCAAGTTATGTCCGTGAGATTTGGGCATCGTGATACTTCTATGAACTGAAGGCAAAGGAAGCAATTTTGTTTTATCATCATTAAATCCCAGGGATCGTTAGGTGCTCGTCCTGCCCAATGAACTTCCAATTGTTTCCAATTAGGAGTATCCCGAATATAAAGGGTATCAAGATGTTTCATATCCACCAAAGACGATATGTCTAGAAAGCTTGCTTCGTTCTTGCCATCCGAGAGCTGCAGAGTCCGAATGCGGGTCACCAATTTGTGGTATATGATCAATTTTTGCAAAAAAGAGCTACTCCGTACGCTCAAAGTCAAAACTTCAAGGTATTCCAAACCCTGCATTTCCTCCATCAGGGCTCCTTCACCGTCAACAAGAATTATATCTGACGAACTACATGCTAGCATCCTCAAAACTTTTAGCATTGGAAAACTTGACATTATATTTTGTGGTACAAAATCAAGCTGATCCGTATGCTCCAAATCCAAATATTTTAGCCTCACACAAGCCCTTAATTCAATTGGCAACTCTCTTACACCAGTTCTTGACAAATTTAGGTGTTGTAACGAAATCAGGTTGGAAACGCCAGATGGCAATTTGGTTATGTTCAGATTTTCAGACAAATCCAAAACTCGCAGAGTAGGCATATGATCAAAAAAGCCATCAGCAATCATATTCAAAGGACCCTTTCCACCTCTAAGAAATAAGGTCAACAGATTTGGAGATTTTGGTGTTTCAACTAGCCTTTTAAAATGACTACCAACCAATGACACCCTTTTAGCGTTCTTCCATTTCTTCACATGTGGTGTTCCCTGGAGACCTGTATGCATGAGGATACTCTCGTTTTCTTTCCCGCAACCACAAGCTAACCACAATGCCATGTCACGAATTACGTCATGCATTTTTACAGAATTTCCTTCTTCTTCCAACAAACATGCAGAAAGTAGCGTTCCTATGATATGGTAAGTCTCATTTTTCGCTACATCTACGTTAACATACTCTTCAAACATCTCCTCACACATCCAAAAATATAATAAATCATCTTTACTCATCCGGAAATCTTCCGGAAATAGAGCACAATATAAGAAGCATGCTTTGATTGTCTCACTGGGTAGATTATCGTAACTAAATTTTAAAAGTGGAAATACCTTGTCTCCCATACTGGAAAACTCTGCGGCAGATTCCTTTAGAACCCGAATTGCATGATTCCATTCGTGGGGTGTTTTCTTGCACGTCATGGCTTGACCAACTGTAATCGATGCAAGTGGCAAACCGTCACACTCATTTGCCACGATTTGCGCAAGTGCGGGGATATCTGGATGACTTTGAAGAGTTTCTTTGCCCACCTTCTCCTGAAACAAGGTCCATGCTTGGTTCGGCATTAGACACCTGACTTTAATCTTTATTTGGGCATCCATACAACTACATATATGCTCCAAGCGAGTCGTGAATATTATCTTGGACTTCTTATTGTCAGCTGGATCAGGAATCGCTGGATTAGGAATACGAACTTTTATCATTTCAATCGGCTCCCATATATCATCCAACAATAGCACAAATTTCTTCTCACTCAAGAACTTGAAGATGTGTTGAGCTTTTTCATGCGGCTCTTTGTGCTTCCATCTGTCATTAACAATCCCAAGCTTCTCACCAATCTTATCTTGGAGGATTTCAAGTTTGTGGTCTTTTGAGACCACGATCCAAAGCACAAGATCAAAATGGTAAGAAGTACTAAAGGCGAATTCGTTATGGATTTTGGTAAGGAGGGTGGTCTTGCCCACCCCTCCCATTCCATATAACCCGATTGTTCCCACCTGTTCATCTTCAACATGTCTCCAGACCTGTTCAAACGTCGACTCCATCCCCACTGTTGGTTCAGTAGGCATTTCATAGACTACCGGTAAGCTTTCGGTTACCACCTCTTCAAAGCTTCCCTTGCTTTTCAAGGCATCCACTTCCACCAACATTTTAAACACTTTTTTTCCGTACTTGTAGCTGGGAAAGTAGTTCTTGGAGCAGTAAACTCCGCTACACGATTTCTGAATTTCTCGATCTGCACAATTTTTAACTTCTCTGACTCGTGTCTCAATAGTTTCCGCCTTTTTAATCCACAGTTGTACCTGGTCCAAGCGCATCATGGATGTCTGAAGCTCGGAAACCTCAACCCTTCTCACGAGATCATTCTTTAAAGCGGTCAGTTCTTGCAAAGATTGATCCAGAGCTTCAAGGTTTTCTCCGAGCTTGCTGATGTAGTTTGCTTGTTGACTGAGGAAACCCCAGCAGCATAAGTTAGCCGTGTGATCGCAAGGTATGGAGACTGAGAACATGTTCCCCATGGCTTGCAGGAATACTGAAAAATGAAAGGATAACTTCTGTTTGGGAGAGGAATTAGGTAAGTGTTTTATAAACAAGATGATATGTGGAATGAATTATTTCAATGCCTGTACGTGTACGTTGTGTTAGTCGGGCTGACCAGAAACTTTAATGTCACTTTAATCAGAAGACCCAACAATTCACACTTGACTTCCAGATAGACTTTTTGGGATTCATGTTGTGAATTGAGTTCTGGTATCAACAAGTAAATTTGCAAATAGGGTTTCGTTTGAGATTTAATGTTTTATCGAGAGAAGTTTCAGGTTATTTGAAATTAAAGGAATTAGATGTTTTCGTTTTTTTCTTTTCGCATCAAGATATATGAAAATTGTATTTGTAAAGTGAGCAACACAATTTGGTGAAATTTTCAATAAACCTAATATTGCCCATTGTTTTCTTCACTTGCAAAAATAAAAAAAAGTTCATCCATTTAATATTACGGTATAATGATATTTCTCTTCACTTGTAAGTAATACCCACCAAACATATGATTTACATCTCTATTAGATAGATAATACAAATGATGCACGAAACCAATTTTTTTGCATGTTAGATTTCTCGAACAGTTGCATGTTGTTGGTACTTTTTTAGATGATACAAATGTGCATAATAACCCATCAGTTGCATGCAATGCATATAATCTTCATCACTGATTTTGGGAAATCCTGCTATGGTCGTATATCAGAAGAAAAGACAAGTTTCATTCGTAGACTTTAAAATATGTATTTCTGGGTCGGATTATTATGGATCTGGATGGTATCATATATCCCTATATTTCCACGAAATCTCTCTACTTTTTGTTTCCTAACTGTTATCTTGACACGTGAACCCTCTTTTCTTTCAACATATTTGTGGAAATATTGGTTCTTTAGTTTCTTCTATGTTTCTTGGTGAAGTGCCCTTATAAAATTCTCCTCTGTTGAAATTTGCTTCCGTGAGCATTGCCATGTAATTTCCTAACTAGCGCTAGGCCAACAAACTTTTCAACCCCTAAATTGTGCAAGAAAATTAGTGGCTTTCAGTTTCTTTATAATGAATTTCTCTTAACATTTACTCACAAAAAAGTATGCGTGTCGTCTCCACTTTTTTGAGTCTGAAACCTGTACTTTGGTTAATCTTGTTTGTAGGTACAATCTTTGCTCGCAGCAATATTATTGGCCTGAATCAATATGTAGAAAAAGGGAATGTAAATAAGAAAGGAATGTAAATATTGTGTAATTATTAGAGTCCTTTATTACGAAAGGTTTGTTTGTGTCCTTTATTGTTCCTTGGGGAATAAGGATTTTATTATACATTTATATTCAGAATATGGAATACATGGGAATTAAGCCGTAAATTCAATTTGGTGTCAGATGAGAAGTAGTGGCGTTGATGATATTTTTGACAAAGTGCGTAGTGATATTTTGAGAATTCAACCTCTAGCATCTGTGGAGGAGGCGTTCTCAGTTGTTAGGTGGGAAGCACAACACCATGCAACCATGATGAGAAGTAGTGGCGTTGGGAACCAAGAAGGAGCCCCTCCCATGGCTATGGTGCCACGGTCACCTTCAGGTAGCCGACCCTTTAATCCATCACCATCAGCCAATTCTTGGCCATTCACTCGGGAAAACAAGGATGATTTGAAGTGCACTTTTTGTGTGCACTTCAAATCATCCAAGATCACCACTAGTATTCTCCCCTTGGTGATCGGAAGGTGATGGAATTGAAGCATAAAATAACTCGGATTCAGAAAAAGTAACATCCATGGTCATATACATATGGTGAGTTTCAGGGTGGTAGCACTTATACCCTTTATGTTAAGGAGCAAATCCCAGAAAAACACACCGGTGAGCACCTGGATCCAACTTATTACGATGAATCTTGTGAATATGAACATAGGCTACACACCCAAATACATGAGGGGTAAGAGTATTGGTTGATACTATAGGAGCAAATTCTGTCAACACTTGGAGAGGTGTATGAAATTCCACAACTCGGGATGGCATACGGCTAATCATATATAGGCATAGGTGATAGCTTCAGGCCAAAACCGTTTAGGTACGAACATACCAATAATTTGCAAGAAGTTAGGTTATTGCATCATCAGTTAGGACATGCTTTGTTTGGCTAGTTTATTTCATGAAATAAAAGAATCAGACTTACATTGTGAAGTATGTATTCTCGCGAAGAGTCATCGCACTTCATTTCCTCCTAGTACGAATAAAAGATTATTCCCTTTTGATCTTAGACACTCTGATGTTTGGGGTCCTTCTCCCGTTAGTATTTTGTCTGGAATTAAATGGTTTGTAAACTTTTGTTTGGGCCCAAAATAATATTATTAGGCCGAGCTTAGGTTTATATTCGGTCTAAAGCTCTTCCAAAAAATACTATGGGCCGTCCAGTGGTCATAAGCCGCCCAGTCAGGTCGGCCGAGTCCTATTGCAAGAAGGATTGATCTGGGTAGAAGCGAATGAGTCGAGTCCTAGTATAATAAAGAGTCTTAATGGAATGAGGATGTTCAGACTTGAGAAGTGAATGTGGCCAGATAAAGAGTGTGGTTCAAAGTTCTAATGGAGGTAGGATTGGTCGAGACCTGCTTAGATTAGGATAAAAAATCCTAATTCGAGTATAATTCTGGTTCGGCCATGACAAGATTGGCTACTATAAATAAGAAGGAGGTGCATCATTCTAAGCCCTTCAATTCAATACACAAACTGCCCTGCGCAAACTCTCGTTCTACCCGAAACCTCTCAAACAACCTTGAGATTTTTATTTTCTTTTTTCTCCAACACATCTTCAATTTGGATAAACAGCACTATGAAGGCAACCGGGGACATCTTCAGTTTGGATAAAGAGCACTGTTTCCGTAGAATTAGCCGATTGCGGAGCATTTTCAGTTTGGATAAACAGCATTGTGTCGAGGCCGACTGGTTATCTATCCAAGTCTCAATCGAGAAGGATTTTCAAATCCTTATTGGTAGAGGTCATCTCATTAGCCTTATCGGCGAAGTGAGGTGTTACAGGTTACTACATTCGGCACATTGAAAGTCGAATTTGATATTGAACTTCGCAGAACTAGTAGCCTTGTCTTCAAGCTCTAGAACCCGAAGGCCGAGACGTGCTCCTTCCTCAGCCGCAGTCGCAAGATCACGAAGTCAACAGCGCACCCAACGCCACATCAACATATTTTACTCCCTGGCTGAGCTCGGCCGACGAGTTGGCACGCCCCGCTCACAGCTGAAGGACGTAGTTAGCTTATTAATTATTAAGCATGCGCGCCACGTAGACTTGGTAGATTTTAGGATCAACATTTTGGCATGCCCAGTGGGACCCATTGCTGAAGCTACGAAGTTCATGACCATTGAGACATGGTCGGTAAAAAAGAAAAGAGGGATGGGTAAATCAGCGACTAACCTTCCACCTATGGTCCAAAACCCATATCATGAATCCTTCTGCTGCCATCACACCTGAAGCCACGAGTATGACATGCCGAGAAAATGAAGTTAGTCTCGGCAGACGTGCTCGTGATGCGAAGATCACCTCTAGAGCGACAAAAGCAATTTTTGTCAAAGGAATAATAGAAGATTGCAATGAGGATGGTGGTGAAGGTTCTGATCCGCCGACTAGATCTTTTCTTTAGAGAAGACTCGAAAAACAATCTCAAATTTTCAGTCGAGAAGTAAGAAATATACTTGAAGTAATACGCAGTAATGGTGAGGTACACAACAAAATGCTTGAACTGTTGGTTAGTAAAGTTTATGACGGTGGACCCACCGATCGTTCCCAACAACTTCCACTTAAGGGTAATCCGGTATTAACGCTACAGGTCGAATCAGAGAGAAGAAACAACATCTGTCGATGTGATCAAGGTCCAAAGAATGATCGATTCGGCCTTGAAAAAGGGGCCGAAGTTCCTAAAGTTCATCCATCCATACCCAGCTTATGTAGAGAAGTTCGAATATCCTAAAAGTTTCAAAATCCCAGACTTCAGTCTTTTTGCTAGCAAATTGTCCCTGTCTTTGTTAGAATAAATGGCTCGGTTCATTGCACAATGCGGAGATGTTAATAGCGACTTTCATAAACTGCAACTATTCAACTTCTCGCTAATAGGATCGACATTTTCTTGGTATATCAACCTCCCACCCAATTCCATCCAAAGTTGGGAGGAACTGATCGAAAAATTCCATGAACAATTCTACCGGCCGGGGATGGAAATGCCAGTTTCATCATTGGTTAGGATGGCTCAAACATCTAACGAGTCACCAATAAAATACTTAACGAGGTTTAAGTTGGCCAAAAATTGGTGCCGAGTACCTCTCCCTGAAGTTGAATTCGATAGAATCATTTTGAACGGCATGGATGTGGAATATAAAAAGAAATTCTTAGGGGCAAACTTCTGAGATATGTACGAACTGGCCCAGCACGTCGAGCAATAGGATTAGTTGCTCCAAGAAGAAAAGATCTTGAAGTCCCCATCCTCGGAAACGATTTATAAGAGTCCCATGGTCAGCTATGCATCAGCCGAAGGCGAGGATTCCCAATACGCTAGTGTGGACGCGGTCGAGATAGTGATAGATAAACCATACGTATGCAAGACTTTGGCTCAAATTAATTCTAAGGAGTCCAAAACCCGTTCAGCCTTTGAAGAGACAATGAAAACATCAAAAGTTTACACCTTTAATATCACCAAGGCCGATGCAATTTTCGACCAGTTGTTACTGGCAAAGATCATCAAACTTCGGCCAGGACATAACATTCCAAAGGTCGAAAAGCTGAAGGGCAAAACGTATTGTAAGTACCACAACTCGAATAAGCATACGACAAACAACTGTGTCGTGTTTTGTGTTTCTTATTACAACATATGGTAGACTCAAGGCCTTCCAAGGTGTGGCATCATGCCCGAAGCATGATCCTTGGCACCTAAGACCTAAAACTCTAAGAATAAAGGATAATATTCCTGAACCTTAACCCTGTAGAATCTACTTTTGTCTTGATGGAATAGATCATTGATTACGCACATGTTCGTGCCCCTACCAATGTTAAGGAGTACCATTCTAATAATCAAAATGTGGGACTAATTTTGTTCCACCAAACATCGTTGGAAAAACAGTATTTTGACATGGATGGCTTTGTTGGCCGAATCCACCCTAGTAACTTTGGTTTACTTTGTGAACATTTTTCCATGTTCTTGGATTCACGTTTGGTGTTTGTTGTACTTACGGATAATCTTATTGATATAGTCCTTGAATACGAGTTAATTGAATCATGTTTCTTGTCTACATGTGACCAAATTCAATTAAACACATGATTAGGTAGGAATGTGGGAAAGTTAGTTGTCTAGATGAATACGATACTACACACATTAACTTTACACCTAAATCACATCTCTAATAACGACTTCAGGTTTATCCAACCTGATTAAGAGCATTGGCACACTCCTCGTTGTATGAATGGTACTGCATCACCATTTAAGGGACCTTAAATTCTCCCTGTCGTTGAGTTTTTTAAAGGATATTTGAGATGACAATGATCATGAATGAAACCACTGAAGAAAATAGAGTGAAATATCTTTGCACCACCTCCAAAAATGAGCCTGAAGCTTTGATTTGGGGCCAATGGGCTATCTCCCAATTGGGGCACATGCCACATGTAGCTGGCCTGAAACTGGCCTGAAGCTGGGTGATTGAGCAGTTTACTTGCTTTGGCATGACCATTTGGGATACTTAGGTCGAACAATGATGCTACGACATATCTCCTTACCCAAAGTAAGGATCTTGTGCCTAAAAGCATACTTTGCCAAGCCTGCTCATTAGGGAAATTGATTTTCTATATCATTTCTCGCAAAGATACGAAATCACCCTTTTTCACAGTGGATTCAAGGGAATATATGTGGACTAATCCAACCAAAATGCAGACCATATAAATACTTATGGTTGTGGTTGATGAATCAACAAACTGGTCACATGTTTGTCCACTGACATTGCTGCTAAACCTCCTGGCCAATTAAGGGTTCACCACCCTATTATCCCTTAAGGTTCAAGAAACTGGATAATGCTGGAGAGTTTATATCGACAGTTTTCGATAAAGTAATTCATGTATTTTGGGTTTATAATTGAACATCGAATTCCTATGTTCACCCCAAATAGCCTCGCCTAGCGATCATAAAACACAAATTAAATGATTGCCTGGATTTTGGTGAATGTACCAAGTGTTCAGCTTCTGCCTAGGGCTATGCAATCTTGTACGCAGTTATGTTGGTCCGTCTTAAGGCCTATTGCCACCTAACCTATATGATGTTATAGTTGGTTCCTGGGTACAAATCTGACAATTTTTGTATTTACGCATTTGGGTGTGCATTCCATGTGCCAAGTTGCATCGCTGCAACGTACCAATATGGGTCCACAACGAAAGATGTGAATCTTTGTCGATTATGATTCTCCATCACACTAGCTCTCTTCGAGCCCTTGCACGTGATCTCTTTACCGCTTATTTGCGACTTGTCAATTTAATAAAACAGTTTTTTCGCCGTTAGGGAGAGATAAGAACGTCAACGTTCTTGGATAACAACATAAATTTGCGTGGACGTTGCCCACTATGTCTCATCTCGATCCTCATACCGCACAAGTGTGATAAGCAAGTACGATGAATTATAGCTTTCAGAATGTTGCTTCAGACGTATTCCTTTGATCTAGCTAAAGTGACGAGATCATATATCAGCTGCAAACATGTCTGCAAGGATAAACATACTTAACGGACATCGAGTCAACATCCCTGGAAGGTGTGCCGCCCTTGTTGAACGGTTTGGACGCCCTTGTTGGACAGTTTGGTACACTGGCGGATAGCCAATCAATTTTTCTTGGCTTGGAGCACGACAGATCACTCGATTCGTAGGATTCACTTCCATAGAAAAAGAAGACATGGCACAACAATGAATCCATACTTGATCGCTGTCTCAAATCATTTCCATCTCATGAATCCGGATTACTCCCGAGACTTAAAGTTCTTGGTCTAGTATACTAGTTTGGACAAGCTAAATGGAATTGAAATGAGATTACCATTGATGAAGTTTTCACTTTTATGGTAGTTACCGACATAAATAAAAAATGACGATATTGAACCGTGTTCCATTGATTAAGTGACAATGTAGAACTGATTGGACAACCGAAATTACAATCCTCCTTACCAAAGTGTGTATTGGACTTGTTGTTCCTACACTGTCCAAGGCAACCCTGTTGTGTTTCAAGTGGGAAATGAAGCGTTATGAGAGGAATGAAACAATACGATATGATGCACCCTTATAGCGCAAGGTTTCTCTCAAAACGTCCTGTGATTGATAGCAGCATGATGAAATGTGGTTAATGTTTTCTCTGTGGGGATATAGATACGGAGCTTTACATGTAAGTTCTCGAAGAATTACATGGTCTGGTTCAAATAGTTCCAAACCACAAAACACCCTCTTAACTTGTTTGAGGCGTTCACTTACAATCTGACGGATGTGGTATACCATTCTAAGTGATTATTTGATCAGTCAGGGATGAATTATGCCCTTGCATGTTAAACTATGAAGTCTTATTCCGAATTGCTAGAGTTAGAGTTTATGTAGTTGACATGAATCTCACTAAGACTCCAGAAAAGGTTGAGAAAACTGCCTCGCACCTGAAGATGGAATTTGAGATAAAGGATCTTAAGAAAACTCGTTTATGCCTTGACCTGAAGTTGAAGCATTGTTCTGACAGTATTTTGGTCTACAGTCGAACTACACCCTAAAGGTGTCACCTTTGAGTATACCCATGATCGTCCAAACGTAAATGAGACCCTTGAAGAGGTTATGGAATCCGAAATTCCATATCTAATTTCAACTTTGCACTTCATTGTACTTAACTCATTGTATTAGACAAGGCATCTCCTTTGCTGTTGATCTATTGGTAAAGATGCAGCACCGCGCCTACACGCAACTGATAGGATTAAAAGCACACCATAAAGTAGCACACAAATGTCCTATTGATTTTCCTTATTAACACTAAGATTTGTCAATTGTAGCATATGAAAATAAGGGTCTTTCCCACAGAAGATTGTTTTATCTAACTACTTAAAATGTCACAAAAACTGGGATGTTGTCCCTACTGACCAGCCACCGAAAAATAATTGTTAGACCGACTTACACTTATCTAAAGTGTACGAAATTTTATATGAAAATACTAGACACACAGAGCTACATTCACACAAATTTTTGGGATTTTTGGAGTTGATTTGCTATTTAAATTCAATCAAACAAAAACAGGACAAAAAAAGATTTTAAGTAGTTTACAAATTAAGAAAAACGAGTTAGGGGAATTGCTATCCACCACCAAATAATCATGCAAACATGTTATGTTTCATTCAAATTCCTTCTATTTCCGGATGAAGATGCTTAAGTTGGCTCAATGTTAGAACTCAACCTATTATTCTTTCTTATGTGGTATGTTAAGAGAATGGCATTTTCAACTTAACTTAGTCCCTAGCATGCAATCTAGAATGGCGTGTTCATAGATTTAACAAGTAGAAATCATTAAGAACGAAGAGAGTTTGAGTCATCACAAGGCATCGTAAGTACTAGCATTGTCTTACTTATCCTAGAAATTGATTCACATGTTAATCCGTAGAAAACACATCAATGAGACAAGTAGTTAACCAACTTTCATCCATTCATAAAAGTAATTCAAACAAAATGTCATACCAAACTTGCAATCATATTCGGGGCTTCAAAACAGCCCCTAACTACTAAAAATTTAGTTACACAATCCTTAAATTAAAACAAAAGATAAACATGATTCTGAGAAAATAGAACCGAAAGAAATTGACTGAGGCTTTCTCTTTCCTTCCTTCCTCAACACTACTTTTAAACCAATTCTTGCTGCATCATTTTCTTCTCTTTAACTCACCCACTAATAGCCATTTAGGGATGACAATAAGTGAGAGGAAATGGTAAAACAATTGTAACTCCTTGGGTAGCCTTTATGCCAATTACTCCCTCTTAATCCTCATCTTTAATTCCATTTCCTCTGATATTTGAATAGGTGTCAGCTGGTTTGTTCTTGGCTGCATCAGTTTTGGCTGCTAGATTTATTGGGTTTATTGCCTTCAATGTTTTCTTGTCAATTACAAACTGCTCAGCCTCTTGGGAACCTTTTAGTGTTAAAACAGCCATAACTTCTTCTAGAAAAAAGATATTAACAATCCATGAAATACTCCAGAAAATAGACATCCGTAGCTTTCCAAGAATATAAGGCTCATTCTCTAATTCATTCTGAGTTGTTCGCAACTTGCTTCCAAAGTCAGCTAATCTGCACTGGCAGTTTCGACGAATTTGTTACTTAAAATCCAACTTGTGCTATTTTTCTTTTCTTTACTTGACAAATCCTACAAAACACAAAAACAAAGTAAATAACTCAGAAATATAAGGAACTAACTAAGAAAAGACAAGTAAATTTTATATAAAAATATGAGTTTATCAGCAACCACTGAATTGGTATTAAAGACGTACTCTGAAGGTACTACGAGGGCAAATCCCATCACATCTCGAGCGGATCCAACCCCCCTGATCCTCAAAATGATGCTTGCCTTGTTTGTTGTGCTGACGCAGGTTACTTATCAAACTCTCACAAGGCAAAATCCCCAAATGGTTATGTCTTTACCGTTTAGGGATATCACAATATCTTAAGGGTCCACGATATGACCTTAGTTGCAAAATTTTCGAATCGTTCCAAGACTCACCTCACTTCACTTCACTACGCCATAAGTGAGGCATGGTTAGGAGTTCTTGTTGAGCATATTCGAAGTACTTGCTGTGTTTTCATCCATCGTTGAGTCCCAACGACGATCCATGAAGACTATGCTGCATGTATCCACCCGACTAAGACATGATACATCAACAAAGTCAACGCCAAGACATATTGCGTCTACATATACATCATCAAAGCATCAGGATATTGAAGTCATGCAAGCCGACCTCTATATGACGTCAATGTCGAAGTCAACCTTCCAAAAGCTTGTCTAAGGAAATGGTATGCCTAACTATCATATACAATGCTTATAGTTCTCATTTGGAAGTTATGTCAAACTCAGGGGGAGTACCCAGAAGTATACTCACATGATCTTAATGTACTCTTTTTCCCTACGATTATGAGCATTTTTCCCACTGGGTTTTTGCTACCTAACTAGGTTTTAACAAGGCACCCATCTTGGGCTGATCATAACCTTGTGAGCTCTTCTACTTGTGTCCAAAAGACGTATAGTTTTGACTTGATGCAACTTCTCACTTTTCTCCTTAGTCTATGGGTTTTCTTCCACCTTGGGTTTTACCATAGCTAGGTTTTGTGAGTTTTACTTTTTATGCATTTTTCCGTTGATTTGAGACTCACATTCGCTCATTGTGCTGAAAACTTCATCAACTGTACTTACTTCATCGCTAAAGACCTGATGCGCCATTCACTTGAGTATTTACACACTCAAGGGGGGGTGTTGCAGTCCTATTAGATTAAAAATGTGATTGTGTAAATCCTAGTGTATCTAGGGATATCTTTTATATTCCCTTTAGTAGTCTACTTCTACTTCCTATTAAAGTTGTAAGCCTAAAAGGGTAAGGATTTTACCTATCCTACTACTATAAATAAAGGCACAATAGGGTGGAATATAACACACCCACAATTACACATCTCTCTCTTCTCTCTCTATGCTGCACCTTCTCTCTCTTTCTAGCCTCATAATTGTTCAGTAAATTATGCCTACGACAATTTTCATTTTACTCATTTTACTATCTTCAAGTTTTGTAGAAATCACACTTTTCTATAGTTACTTTTTTCGTCTCACTTTCATAACTGAAGTTTGATTTTTGGATCACTTTCACATTTTTGTTAGTTTTTTTGTCAAGTATTCCACTAATTGATGACATGGTATAGCTTTACCTACCATTTATTCCACCGTGGCTAATCAGGTTCCCTCTCTGCCAGAATTTTCTCAAGTCACTCGTGTGCCCTTTCTTCTCTTCCTAATGAAGCAGATCACCTACATACAGAGAAAGAGAACTAAAATATGGGAACTAAAATATCCTCTTGACTTTCTTTCATAACATATTTTTAGTTGGTGTAATTCATTGGTGCTCCTTTCCCATCTCAAAGTCAAGGATATTTTTCTAATGTTTTGAATTCATATTTCTGTGAATTTTAAAGTTATCAAAGACTTATTGTGAATTGCATTTCTTTTCTTCTACTAGATTTTGGCTTAGAATCTCTTGGTAGAGTAATATATGTGAGTTTATATTACCAGGCTTAGTATGGGTGGACTACTAGGTTGGAGTTTGAGCGATGAACACTTGAAGGAACCAAAATTGCAACAGAATAGTTTTTTGGCAATTAGTTGGAATAATCTACATTTGGTTGCAGAAATGATATCGACAACATAACAATGACATAACGATACATTTTTATTGCTCAATCCAAATGTCAAAAAATGATCATTAAGAAAACCTAGGCTACGCACGATAACTTTATACATGGCTCTATCTCTTTAATATTACTAACTTGAGCGTCACAATGTCTTTAACTAGGATCGCACTGGTACCCATCATCCGCAAGACTTGCTCATCTTGCATGTTGTGTTAGTAAATTTCAAAAAGCGGAAAGACCGTGCTTGAACACATTTTTCAAACCATTAAGTCATGAAATGAAACACAACAATCTTATAGTCGTCGAACAAACTTATCAATTATTTCTTATCATATTATCTTATTGGATCTAAATGTCAATATGATAATGTATTAAATACATGTAAATTTTGTAGCTAGTTCTTATTTTATGGAATTTGGCTACAATCATCAGTTTAGCGATGTGAACTACTTATTTGTTTAACCATCTTAACCATTCAAAACTCGTACGAAGCCATAACAAAGCCACTATAAAGTCTCCAACATTCTAATCATATCAAGCACCAAATATAAACACTGAAATTAGTGGGAATTAAAAATATTCTCATTCATTACAACAAGTAAAGTAAAGAAGGCTTAATTAATGGTAGCTCACTTGAAGAAAAAAAATCTCTTTAATGCTCACACTCTTCAGAATGTAGAAACTAACCGAGCTGATGAGCATAATGTTTCTCACTGTAATCATAATCCGAGATTTTGCTTAAAATCTTCACTCTGGGACCTCCCCATCTCACTAAATTCTCAAATTTACATCTGGGTTTTCTTGGATTCTGATGCATTCATTGCAATTTTTTTTCAATGTTCAAGCACAATGCGTCTCATTCCTTCACTGACACCCACTGATTTCTTCTGATACAGCATCTGGGTTTTTCTTCAGCTTCAGCTCCAACCATTTCCCGGAAATAATTTTCTTCTTCTGGGTTCTTTGGCATTTCATCAAACAGTTGGAGTGCAACTGGGTCGCAAGTTACATACCAACATGAGTACTCCATTACCTACTCAACAATTTTTTGCTCGATATCTTGAATCCGTTGACAACGGGCGTCAGATAAAACATCAAATTCCTACTGAGGAGAAAGAAATCAAAGCTCAATCTGACATCAAGTCCCAAGCTTTCAAGAAACCCAGAACTTCTGAAGCCGTATCGAACTCGAATGCGGCCTCAGGACAGAACAAAATGTTGCCTAGCTATTACAAGACCAAACTGTGCCGTAAATTCCAAATGGGTTGTTGCTCTTCTGGGCAGAGATGTTCCTTTGCTCATGGCACCAGTGATCTCCGCAGGACTTTGCGTGATGCGCAAGGAATGGAAACTGAGAAGGGAAACTTGGCCAGGATGACTTGGAATGGTGATCATGGAAGTTCTAATGGAGTGAGAATATGCAGGTCGTTCTTTAGATGGGGAACATGCAGTTACGGAGACAAATGCCGCTTTCGTCATGTCAATCCTGAAAATATCAGAGATAGTTCGTTCATAAGCATTTCAACAGCTGGTGGTTCTGCTCAATTTGACTGCAAGAAGTCTCTGGGTATGGATTTTGACACTACTAAGTTTTATATGTTCAAAGTATGATTTTTTTTCGGGTTCAATGTAAATTACAATTTTGGATAGGATACCTGCATTGCACAGCTTGGCTAGTTTTTCCTTCTGCGTGTATGTGTGTATGATGATCGTATGAATGTTTAGATGGTCTACTCTTTGTTAGAGTATCGGTTGATTTCTCATGTGCTCTAGATTCGTTTAACTTGCACTACAAGAAAAGTTGTCAAAAGTAAAACCCAATTGGTTCAGTATCAGAAAATTCAGAAACCACACTCGACCTTTAGAGCTTTTTTCTGTTAAGAAGGTATCAAATCAAGCCAATAGGTTGGACTGCTGAAGGACTTGAACTTTAGAAGAGGCACCCGGGACATTCATCTAATGAACTAGGTATTTAGATTGCATAATGCTGAATCACTGATTGCAATTTCCTCAGTTCTTATTTCGAAAGGGGCTAGGCTTCTCCAAGTATGAAAGAAAGCAAAAAAGACCAGACCTTTTCCACTTTGATTAATTCAAATTGATATTCGATGTGTATGACTTCGTAGTGGCATCAGACTTTCTTTTTCGTCTTGCTGAAGATTGGGTATATAGGTTTATACTGAGATTGTTTCTTTCTGTGTCTGGTTGTCTTGGCTTGTAATTAAAGTGGGGCACTTTTTCATATGCTTTTATAAAAGTTGTGCATTAGTCGTTCATACAATTTAACCACCACCTTTTTTTATTTAGTTTTACCTGGCATTTCAAAGTGTGGCACAAATTCATCTGTAGCCATCTCCAATGATAAATGAGAGGAGTTGATGACCCTGTAGAACCGATCATGATTCAATAATTGCTCACTATTGACGGATGTGCAATGATTTTAAAAGAACAAATTTTGAGATGCATTGTTGTTAATTTTGCAGAACTAAGGAAGCTTTGTGGCTATACTACACCAGAATGTGGAAGTGTGCAGGCTAACAGTTTAATGACTTATACGAGGGGCAACAATGTGTCAAATCGTAGGATGGGGGTTGCGACTGCTTATAAACATGGTCAGAGTACGCAGTGCAACTTAGAGTGGAACGAACTTGAGAAATTGAGTCGCATCTATGCTGATTGGATTGAAGATATGCCTCTTCTACATGGCTCATCAAGCAAAGTGGAGTGTTACTCGAGTTTAGTATGACATGTGTAAGGAAGTAGATTAGTTCTCTATAGATATAAGAAGCTTGTTGTAATTTCCTCTAACACCTTCGTTTTGTCGAGTGAGTGGGGATTGACTTCGATTGTGACCCGTAGTCTGGTAAACACAGGAGATGCTTCATACCTAAGAGCCTACAAAGCCAGATTTTAAATATCTTGATTTTCCATATCTCTGTTGTCTAGGGATTTTAGCCGTTATCTTCCGAATTTTATGCACATTGTTATTGTAAAGACGTATTTTCAGTTTACAAGATATGGTGTGGCACTGT
The DNA here is from genome assembly GCF_963583255.1 of Pyrus communis. Taxonomy (NCBI): domain Eukaryota; kingdom Viridiplantae; phylum Streptophyta; class Magnoliopsida; order Rosales; family Rosaceae; genus Pyrus; species Pyrus communis. The sequence continues at coordinate 7,155,326 of NC_084813.1, read as the reverse complement.
CACATGAATGTAACTAGCAAAAACTAGTTTTTTTTTTTTTTTTTTGGTGAACCTAGCAAAAACTAGTTTGGCTAGTGTGAAAATGTAGGATAACCTCATAAAATTCTCCTTTGGCTATTTCTGTTCTTGGTTCTCACACGTGTGCATCTGTTTACGTGCATGAATTTGCATTCTGCTTGCAAACTAAAACTATGGTGGGACGGCAGGGACTTAAACCCGTCATGTTTGGGATTAGGATGGCCCCTTCTGGATATCTTTGGTTTCAGATATAGTAACAAGAGGTCTTAATCTTCACTTGCAGAAACAGTAAAAGAAACACAGACTTTAAGATTTGATGAACACCAGAATATACATCGGTAGGCCAGCAGCCATGTTATTTGTAATAGGTATTCCATGTTCGTCTCTTTGGAACTGGCGCTGGTACAGCTCCAGACGAATTTCTGTCTTTACACTTTTGATGACCTGCGCTCGAACTCTACACCACTAGGATGGAAAGAATCACTCAGATGTTGTAGATATATCATCTCTGAAGAATATGAAACATGTTCATATCCTTCACATGAGGATCCTCGGATGTCAATGGTGACAAATCACGTGTGCTTCCTTGGCCTTCAGTTTGTACAAGATGCCGAAATCTTGGGAGAAGAATGTCCAGCGCTGAAGAAGCTGCCACTTAAAAGAGGACAGAAGCATTCTACGTCACTTGGCCAACAATGGTGACTGAAGAGTCTGCTGTTAATTGTATAAAAGTAGTAGAATGCATGATTTTCTTAGAACCCAATGTGAGGTTCAACAATAACAATATACGCAAAGCTTAGAATATATATGAGCGTAGATTGAATGAAAAGAATCACAGAATATGGAATTTCGAGGTTTTGAATATCCAAACAACAGCACAATATTGAATATATTATGGTATGCACCTGTATACAAGCAGAATCATCCTCCTTGTTCTTACGTAAGGCCCTCTGCTGCCTCACTTAGTTGTCGTGTTTTGGAAGCAGGGAAGAAAAACTTTTCGAGCATCTTCGTCCTCCCACTCTAAGAAAGACCACCAGTACTCATGTCCTCTGATTACAATATTGCTCCCCTCAGCACTTGTGGAGTTGAGTGGAAGCTTTCTCAGCGCTGTACATGCAAGTACCTTGATTTCTTTCAGGTACGGAAAGGGCAGGGCTCTATCATGTATGCTATTCAGCCGTGGAAGCGAGCTCAAACTCAGAACGGTAAGTTTTCCAAAAGGGTTCAGTTCTTGTACCACATTTCCAACTCCACCCAGCCTTTCCAGATCGATTATTTTCTCAATATCATTGCAGGCATCTACACGTAAATGGCTGAGATTTGGAGAAAAAATGAGCCAAGTCATGTCTTTGAGATCTGGGCATCGTGATACTTCTATGAACTGAAGGCAAAGGAAGCAATTTTGTTTTATCATCATTAAATCCCGGGGATCATTGGGTGCTCGTCCTGCCCAATAAACTTCCAATTGTTTCCAATTAGAACTAGGCTTGGAATGAATTTTTTTTCTTTTTGCTGGTGCATCCACGCGCAGATGTGGGCCAGCCCACTAACCCAAACTCAAATCTTGGCCAGAATCTGGCTTTTTTTTAGGTTTTAGGTTCTAACTCCAAATTAGAACTAGGCTTGGAATGGATTTTTTTTCTTTTTTCTTTTTTTTTGGGGGGGGGGGGGGGGGGGGGGGGGGCGTGGTTGGGAATAGAAGGGAAATTATAGGTTTTAGGCCATGGGTTGGAGTTGGCCTTAGTGTAGATAACATCGGTTGTTCCAAAAATAAAAAAAAATTCAGAAAATCAAAACAATATGGCAAAACCTGCATTCCAAACACATCAGAAAAAAAATAAAATAAAATAAAATATAAAAAAAAAGAAAAAAAGTACAAAAAAAAAAAGAGTAATGTTATATTTACCATCTATTTGTACCATCTCTCTAATAGAAGTAAGACCCACTAACACATGTGGGCCACATCTCTATTAGATAGATGATACAATGATGCATGAAACCAAAATTTTGTACCGTTTTTCTTGATTTTCCATATCTCTGTTGTCTAGGGATTTTAGCCGTTATCTTCCGAATTTTATGCACATTGCTATTGTAAAGACATGTTTTCAGTTTACAAGATATGGTGTGTCAATGTCACACGACTAAAACTAGCAAAAAATAGTTTGACTGGTGTGAATTATGTCAAAACCTTATTTCCAATTGCAGATAACCTTAGAAAATTCTCCTTTGGCTATGTTTGTTCTTGGTTCTCACACGTGTGCGTCCGTTTGCGTGCATGAATTTGCAGTCTTCTTGTGAATTGATCATCTGGTTCAACAGGAAATTCATCATTGGTGGAGACGAAGAAGATTCATCATCTAGTTCAACAAGAAATTCGTCCAATCTGCACTCCTTGTGAATCTATGTTCATGGGTTAGGGGTTCTTGTAGCCACTAATTTCATCCTTGTAGCGTTCTTTATCTTGACGAGCCTTTGCTTCATATTGCTCCTTTTCCTCTGCTGAAAAATGGAAAATATTATGTTAACAAAGTTATACTTCGCAGAAATTCCTCATGTTGTGGAAGCACACAAGATGTAATATAGTAGAATCACACATACTAGACATTTTTCTCCACTTCTCGCCAAGCACTCTTCCCACATCAGTAAACGCAATTCCAGGGTTCTCTCTCTTAACATTCTGCAGTCAACACAAATAAGGTCAATAATTTCTTCAAAACATCAATAATAACTAGAACCAAAAGTTAGAACCAATAATAGAAATTAAAAAACTCACATCTCTCTCCATATTTGAGAAGAACATGAAAGCAGACATCGCTCTTTTGGGTGCATTAGGATCCTTTTTCTTCTTCAGTTTTTTCTTCTTTGAACCATCTTCACCATGAAACACCATGAAAATAATAGAGAAGAATGATTCATGAGATACATTGTTAGGAATTGGCTTGTCAATGGTTACAGGAACCATTCAAGGTTAAAGACATATCACCTCTAGCGCATATGGAACATCTGGATACCCTTCAAAATTTCAAGCAAGCAATTTCATCATCGAAGGAGACACAAAGAGGTGGAACGGCTAAGTTTGGGAAGATGAAGTTGCTCAAAATGTTTTTCTTCCTTGTTTCAGACCCTCTATCTCTGGGCTGAGGAGGGATGGTTGGGGACCAATTTGAATGTGTCTTTTATTCTCTCTTTCTTCCATTTGGTTTGTTTTTTTTTTTCTTTCATGCATTTCATGCTCGTAGTTTCATTCTGTTGGCACTGCTATAAGTTCAAGGGATAGAGCCAACCTTGAACTTTGGGGTCGGCTGTGACCCTGAAGGATGGGGTACGTTGGGCTGGGGTGGAGAAATTTTACCCAGTATACCACCTATCATAATATAAGTGGAGAGAAGTTTTTTCCAAGTGTCCCTCCACTTGAAAATAGAATTAAGGATATGTTGACTCAAAGTAGAACTGTAGAAGTGTAAAAGCTGAAACAGATGCTAGACTAATTTCTAAAGTTTTTAATTTTATAGCGATGCCAAAAAATTCAAACGTATGAGGCACTTCTAATTTGCAAAATGACTACAAAATAGAAAAAGCAGTATCACGACACATAGGCAACAAAACTATATCGACAGACAAAGATTTTGCATTAATATTAAGATTCAAGCACAAACTGGGATGTAAGGAGGACCTGCATTTTTTATTTTTTCATGTACCCTTTTTAGCAGACTGAGCCCAGCTTATGGTTGACCTAGCCAAGGCATTCATAGGGTCAATGCATTTCTTAAGAAGAGGATCCAGGTGAAGAAGACCTCGCATATCATCGAACGCAAGAATAACAGAGTTCACAACCCTCGCCAGAAGAACCTTGAGTGCGATCCTCAAGAGATTTTGCGCTCCCTCTATGTCCTCTCTGTTTAAGGCTTCAATAGCAGGGATTACAAAGTGTTCCATTATCACTTTATCCGGCAGAACAACCTCAAATCCCTGCATTTATAATGCGAATGAATAAATATTATAACATGACGTAGCAATAAATTTGTTTACAAGTATAGTTAAGGAATTCATATTTAATGTTGTGCCTCGACCTGTTTGTTAGTGTGGAAACAGTTAAGATTCAAATTACCTCACCAAGATATAGAACCACAGTTGAACCGAATAAAATAAAAGAAATAAAGACACTGAGAAATTTACAAGGTTCGGCAAAAACCTGCCTACGTCCCCGGAGACATATTACTCTTCACTATGAGAATAACAGTACAAGTATATATGACTTAAATCACAACAATAACCCAATCCCAATCCCTTGCACACCCACTCATAGAATTTTCCCAAGAACCTCACTCTACCCCAAGAGTTCTTTCACCAAAAACCTTTCACTCTAGCTCTCTTGATTTCTCTCAGCCGTGCCCATGGTAGAGCCAAATGCTTTCACCATCTCTTTGGATGCTTTCCTGATGCAAGCCTCTTCCTCGGCAAGCATACCTAATGCAAGCATTTCCTTGCATTAAATAAAGGCCAAGCCATCACATTTCTAACAAAATGCTCCCAAAGTCAAAAGCAAACCCACTTTTGCTTTTCCTTTGTAGCACTTGTCACTTTCAATGCAGTCCACAAACATGTGATATTTCCACCGAAAGCAAACACACAAAGTCACAAATCATCCACTACCGAAAGCACACGGGTTACTTCATTGTTGCCAGTTCAAGATATGAGCCAATCACAACATTTAACTGGCACGAAATAAATGCCATTTAATGTCCTGGGGAACTTGTAATCTGTTTAAAACATGGCTACCAAGACTAGACAATCAAAAACAGAAGCAGGAAAATGGAATTACCTCACTCCGCAGTTTCTCCTGATAGAATCCTGATGTCAAAGTTGCATGGCTTGCAAGCACTCCAATCCGCAAACGACTTCCGGCTTCAAGCGGCTTCAACTTTGCTTCCTTGAGCTCCTTGACAACACACTCACCAATATGAAGAAAAGGAACAGAACATCCCTTAGAAATTTCATCATGCCAAGAATGTGATATGTGACAAGGCATTACAATGCAACAAGCTCCAGATTTTTCAAGAAAAATCCTCTTACTCAGCAAATTCTCCACAATTGGAGTGGGATCGAATTCAGGAGCTTCATTTTTACTGCTAACAGAAGGAAAAGAACTTTTCTCAAATGATAAAAGCTCCTTATTTGAAACATGGTCAAAACAAAGAACAAAAGGAGGGCAACTTTCTCCATCTCTTGAACTCCAATTGACAAGTTTTCTCATAAATTTAACACTAGAATCGACAGATAGCCCTCCAATTATGCCAACTGTGTTTGGTAGACCCGGAAATGATTTTCTGGGAGCAGTGTTTCTTAAAGCTGTACTTGAACCATAACCCTTCTTAAACTCTGAAAACGGGCCAGTTTCATCTGTGTGCAAGAGAACTGGGGATGGAGTTTTAGCTTGACCTGGATTCAACCTCGTCATATAAAGGGTTCTATGTGTATTTACAAATCCCAAGTTATAGAAAGGATAGTTCGAAGGGTGCAAAGACGTTGCTTCCATTTATCAATCTACAGCAAAAACTCCAGAATCACTACTCAAACCATATAATTCTGCTGCACAGATTTCTGAGTTGCGCAGCCTATGACAACAACCTTCTATACTTTCAACTTTACATTAGGCTCCACAGAATAAACACCCACCTTCAAAAGTTATGAACTTCAACAATAAATTAACATTTAACAAGGAAAGTACTGAATGAGTCAATTCAGATACTTCAAAGTATGCATTTCAAAAACAAAAACCATATCCTCCAAGATTGCAATCCTCTAAGCAGATAATGGACTCTCTCTCTCTCTCTCTCTCTCTCTCTCTCTCTCTCTCTCTCTCTCTCTCTTCACTTTTTCTTCTTCGGTAGCTCAGTGGTAGAGCGGTCGACTGTTAACTAACATGTCGTAAATTTGAATACTACTTGGGGAGGCTTGATTCATTTGGAATTAAAGAACACTGAGATCAAAATCTATACTGGAAATTTAGATAAGTAGAGGAAACTCAAACAAGATACAAAATTTCCAGGATTTGAGGATTATTATCACTATCGCTAGAAGGACCTATATTTTATGGCCCCACAGAGAGTGACATGATTCATCAAGGGAATAATAGTAAAGAAAGTGGGGATAAATCATCTGGCATCTGATGACAGTGACAAATTTGGCATTACATCTTGTTTCAGCAAACCAACAGAGGGCCATAATAATATATTTGATTTGTTGATTAGTTTAACCACTCTAAACTACAGTAATTAAAAAACAAAAGGTTATATTACTTAGGAGTTAGAGGTTGGTCATGTAGGCCTGTTTGATAGTCATTTCATTTTCAATTTTTAGTTTTTCATTTTTCGTGCTAGAGATATGAATAAAGTATATGGTGAAAAAAGGGATGAAGAAGGCAGAAGGGAGAGGAAACAAAATAAATAAGAGCGAAGCAAAACAAAATCTTGAAAAAGAAAGCAACTTAAAATAGAATTTAGTTTTTAGTTTTCCTTTTCTGTCTTTCCTTATATATTTCTTCTACATCTCTCTCATCATTTTTCCTGCATAATAATTTTTATCTCAAACATGAAAATCAAAATCAAAAACAAAAAACAGAAATGGTAACCAGCCCCATGTTTTCTCCATGATTCTCAAATTATAACCATTGACCCTCTATTTCATGAAAAATAATTTCTTGGTGTGAAAAATGTCCAAATGGAAAGCTTTTTTTGGTTCCCTTCGCTGTTTAAAATAGACAGCTAGGATATATAAGTGGTGTACCTAATTTTTATTTTATTGATAGCACCAAAAAACATTTATTAATCAGTAAGTTTCACAGCCAATACCAAATGCTTTTGCAAATATACTTAACGCTTCCATGTGCATATTATTGTCTCTTAAATTTTACAAACTGCCATATGATTCTAACCACAGAAAGCTTGGTATATATAATAAGACATACAATGCAACATTTTCCCTGAAATACTTTCTTCATATCTCAAACACGGAAAGTTAAAAACTAAAAACTAAAAACGAAGTGGTTATCAAACACACTATTCCTTTCATTATGATTAACAAAGAATACAAAGGAGAGGAGTTTAAAAAAATATATGAGTAACGAAGGCGCACGTCAACTTATATAAGTTTTGTTTTCACAAATCGAGGAGCTTTGCAACAACGGATTATCCTCCTTACATTTGGTTGTAGAAATAATAAGGTTTTAATAATGACGACATATGTGTCATATATCGATAGCATAACTGACACACCCCGACCGAGATCAGGGCGTGATGGCCGTCACACGAAGGTGACGTAGCCATGTGCGCGTGCGGAAGCTATTAAGATAGTAATATAAAAGTACTAATAATTAAAAACCTAATAGCATACAGAGTACTAGTGTATGTGAGACACAATTCAGAGCAAATCTACAACAGTCCAAAAGGAAAAGATACGACATAATTACACCCGAAGGTGACCCTACAATGGTGAATGTCTGTCAGAAATGCCGGGACGCCCTCTGGGATAAACCACCGAACTTGCTAGACCACTAGAACCTGGAGGGGCGCAAAAACAAAAGCGTGAGTGGGCAAAAACAAAGTTCTTTGAAAACTCTTTAGCAAAATACATTCTAACCCCTCGCCGTAAAACCTGTATACTTCCCAGAAAATGAACATATATACGTATGTATAAATATGTCAATCATGCTCCATGATATGCCATTCATGCTCACAATATGCCATTCATGCTTGAGAATATGCCACAACAGAATCTCATAATCAAATGTAAATGCTCAAGCGTAATTCACATCAATAACATATCATCTGGCAGCCGGGAGTCACCTAACGTGACCTGTACGGCTGCATATAGAGCTCCAATCTCAACTCAATAACTGAATCTGCACACGAGTCGGAACCACCTAACGTGGTCTGTACGACAGAACTGGGTGTAATATATACGCTCTAGTGCTACGATCACGTGAAGACTGTGCGAATAATCGCGGGTCACCTACGAGTCGGAACCACCTAATGTGGTCTGCACGACAAGGCTATGCACCTACTTGGATCCAAGGCGAGCGTGTGGTGCGGGTGAACATCACGTGAAGGACTCTGCCCCTCTCTGGGCGGGAGCACTAACACCGGGGGTGCAGATTATGAGCTCTCTAAGCATCTCAAATTACTATTGCATAACAACATGAATACCGCTTACCTGGCACTTACCTGTGCGTCCACAGCACCAAATACACATTTATATATATGTATGCCACTACTAATACATGCGATGATGCGTAAACAACATTCATATGATGCATGGCATAAAACAAATAACCTTTTCTATTCTATTTCTGGGAATTTAGATGTATATAGGTATATACGAAAAACAAAAGCCCACTCACTGATAATTAGAAGGGTCGTAGCCCCCCTGCCTCGAGTGTGTACGCTCGTCCTCGGAATACGAATCACCTAAACGCGACAAAGTTACGAAAACATTAATTTAAAAGCACCTAAGCAACTTCTCGTAATAACTTCTCATACATTGCTCAAATTGGACAAATGAATATACCAACGTGCTCTACACAACCTCAGGATCACGCCCATATTTTTAGAAAAAATTTTGGACCACGCACGCGCCCCCACGCGCCGTTCTAGGCACGGACCTACGCGCCCCCCACGCGCGGCCATGTGCACTGCACACTGACGGCATCAACTGACGCCGTCAGGAATATTCCGTTAAACTGACGGAATATTCCGTTAAACTTAACTGACGCCGTCCACTGCCGTTAGGAATATTCCGTTAAACTTAACGGAATATTCCCCTTTCTTCTCCGGCGAGCCTCCGGCGCCGGCGACGGCGCCGGAAAACTGGGAAAAATTCAAACTTTGTTTTCTCACTCGTTTCTCAACCAATTTCCATGATCTTTATACCAAAATGAAGCTTAGAACTAGTAGAACAACGTTAGACTAGTTTTAAGGCCTAAAAATTAAGGAATCTCACCTGCAACAACGATCCAAGTTCGGCCAACTTCGAACCTAGCCTTCCCAACGTCCAAATTCACCCAACGAACCACTCCGAGGCTCCTTGGAACCTCACAAACACATCTACAAGCTTAGAAATTCCAAAAACACACTAGTTTAGGTTTGCATGAACAGTGTTCAAATCGGCCATGGTGATATCGACGTGAAAATGGTAGTTTCCTTACCTGAAAATGGCACCACTGGACTCCTCTCAGTCCCACGAACACGATGGTAGTCTTAGTTTCTTGATTGGTGAAGTATTGAGTTTGTTTGTGTGTGTGTCCGTGTGTAGAAGAAGAAGAAGAAAGGAACTCGGGGAGAGAGAGAGAGAGAGAGAAGACAGAGAAAGACAGAGTGAGGGAATGAGGGAGGGAATCCCAGAAGAAAAAGAAAGTGTATGGGTGTGTGTGTGGTCCTACAACACCACACAACACAAAAATACACGTAAAATAACGACTAGGGGGGTAAAATTGTAAATTCACACGTACGTTTCGTTAGTTTCGGGACGGGATGTTACAACCTACCCACCTTAATAGAATTTCGTCCCGAAATTCAAAATAACTAATTACACCCCTAACGGTCAAAGAACAATCTAGGATACAAATCCCTCATCCTATTTTCTGTCTCCCATGTCACTTCTTCAACCGAGTGATTCCTCCACAAGACTTTCACCAAATTCACCGTCTTGTTCCTCAGAACCTTTTCTTTCCAATCTAAGATCGTTAACGGTTCCTCGTCATACGTTAAATCTGGATTTATCTCTAACGGTTGAGGAGGTATCACATGTAACGGATCAGCAACATAATGTCGGAGCATAGACACGTGAAAAACGTTATGCACTTTAGCCAACTCCGGAGGCAACTCCAACCTGTAAGCTACCTCACCAACTCTTTCTGTGACTATGTACGGTCCGATATACCTGGGACTCAACTTCCCCTTCTTTCCAAACCGCACAACACCTCTCCACGGTGAAAGCTTCAAAAATACCCAATCTCCGACCTCATACGTTCTGTCCGTAGCATGCCGATCTGCTAAACTTTTCTGTCTGTCCTGAGCTGCTTTCAGGTTAGACCTAATTACCTGAACATTTTGAGTAGTCTCCTCGACAATCTCCGGACCTACCAAGACTCTTTCGCCAACCTCTGACCAACATAACGGAGTGCGACAAGATCTACCATACAAAGCTTCAAATGGCGTCATGCCAATGCTCGAATGGAAACTGTTGTTGTAAGCAAATTCCATCAAATCTAACCGCTGGTGCCAAGCATCACTGAACTGTAACACCGATGCTCGCAGCATATCTTCCAAGGTCTGAATAGTTCTCTCAGACTGTCCGTCCGTCTGTGGATGATACGCCGTACTGTAAAGTAGTCTCGTACCCAAAGCTTCCTGAAAAGCTACCCAAAACTTCGATGTGAATCGTGGATCACGATCCGAGACAATACTTACAGGGACACCATGGTGCTTCACAACCTTTGAGATAAACAATTCCGCTAACCGGCTCAAAGAATACTTCTCTCTTACTGGAATGAAATGTGCCGACTTAGTGAGCCGATCAACGATCACCCAAATGCCATCAAAGCCATTATGTGTACGCGGCAACTTGTACACAAAATCCATAGTGATATTTTCCCATTTCCACTCTGGAACGGGAAGCGGCTGCAACAATCCAAACGGCTTCTTTCTTTCTGCTTTAACCTGCTGACAAACAGCACAACTGTTCACATACTCAGCTATCTCCCTTTTTATACCCGGCCAATAATAAAATGGTCGAATGGTATGATACATTTTAGTTGCTCCTGGGTGCATGGCATAAGCCGAGATATGTGCTTCATCGAGAATTTCCTTCTTCAATTCCACATTACTAGGCACGAACATTCTACCCTCTAACATCAACATGCCATCAGAATCACGAACTCTGAGATCTCGCCTCCTTCCTTGATCTCGAGCTCGAATTAGTTCTTGAATCTGTTCATCAGCTACTTGAGCTTCAAGCACCCGATCAACTAAGATTGGTCTAACTTGAAAATTAGCAAGTAACGCCACTTCTCGATCTTCTGCTTCTAACCTTACTCCCGTAGCACGCAAGTCCACCAAAAGAGGAATACGACTAGCGTACAACGCATTGATACGGCCTTGTGACTTCCTGCTAAGTGCATCGGCTACTACGTTCGCACGACCAGGGTGATAATCAATCGTGCAATCGTAATCGCTGAGCAACTCCAACCACCTCCGTTGACGAAGATTAAGTTCCTTCTGAGTGAAGAGATACTGAAGACTCTTGTGATCTGTAAAGATCCTACACTTTTCTCCGTAAAGATAGTGTCTCCACAACTTCAACGCAAAGATGATAGCAGCCAACTCCAAATCATGTGTAGGGTAATTCATCTCATGGGGTTTCAACTGCCGCGAAGCATAAGCAATCACCCTACCATGCTGCATCAATACACATCCCAGACCATTCAAGGAAGCATCACTATAAACCTCGAAATCACCACTATCGTCCGGGAGTGCCAAAACAGGTGCATGAGTAAGACAATGCTTCAGCTGCTGGAAACTCTATTCACACTTATCATTCCACTCAAACTTAACGTCTTTCCTTGTCAACCTCGTCAGTGGCAAGGCAATTACCGAAAAATCCTTAACAAATCTCCGATAATATCCCGCCAAACCAATGAAACTTCTCACCTCAGTGACGGTTCGTGGTTGCTCCCAACTTTCCACAGCTGCAACCTTCTGAGGATCAACCAGAATGCCTTGAGCAGAAATGATGTGCCCCAAAAACGCAACTTGATCTAACCAGAACTGACACTTGCTAAACTTAGCATACAATTGGTGTTCCCTCAACCTTTTCAACACCAAAGTAAGATGTCGGACATGCTCTGCTTTGGACTTAGAATACACCAGAATATCGTCAATGAAAACAATGACAAATCTATCCAGGTAAGGCTGGAATACCCGGTTCATTAAATCCATAAAAGCTGCTGGTGCATTTGTCAACCCAAACGGCATAACCAGAAATTCGTAATGACCGTAACGAGTCCTGAACGCCGTCTTAGGAACATCATCCCTACTAATCTTCAGCTGATAGTACCCAGACCTCAAGTCTATCTTAGAAAATACACAAGCACCTCTCAGCTGATCAAACAAATCGTCGATACGAGGCAATGGATAACGGTTTTTAATCGTCACCCGATTCAATTGTCTGTAGTCGATACATAGCCTCAAAGTCCCATCTTTCTTTTTCACAAACAACACTGGAGCGCCCCAAGGTGAAGTACTAGGCTGAATGAATCCCTTATCCACTAATTCCTGTAACTGCACTTTCAATTCCCTTAACTCAGCGGGAGCCATACGATAAGGAGTTAAAGAAATAGGATTTGTACCTGGAAGCAACTCAGCATTGAACTCCACATCTCGATCTGGGGGTAAACCAGGTAAATCCTCAGGAAAAACATCAGGGAAGTGTCTAACCACTCTCACATCCTCAATTCTGTTAGAAACGACCTCATCTAACACCACATGAGCTAGATACCCCTGACAACCTTTAGACAACAACTTCTTTGCTCGCAAAGCCGAAATAACGCCGTGTCTTACCCCACTCTGCTCACCCACAAAAGTAACCTCAGGTAATCCAGGACGGTGAAACGTAACTACTTTCCCGTAACAATCAATGTTGGCACGATAGAAGTGCAACCAATCTGTGCCCAAAATCACATCAAAATCGACAATATCTAACGGGATAAGATCAGCGGGCATAACAACACCCTCTACTATCACTGGACATCCTGGGTACATACAATCTACAACACATCTCTCTCCTCTAGGCATAGCGAACTCTAAATTGTACCCTAGAGGTGTGGGGCGAGGTTGCGTTACTTGAGCAAATGTATGAGAAATAACGGAATGTGTAGCTCCACAATCAATTAAGACTCTAGCAAAATAACCAAGAATGTTTAACGTACCCATAATTAGATCCGGGTTGTTCTGAGCATCCTGCAGGGAAATATTGTGAATACGCCCCTGGCCTTGCTGTCGTCTGCCACGACCTCTGCTCGCTTGAACACCGCGACCTTGAGCTCCACGCCCCTGACTGGGCTGACCCATCTGTCTCGAAGACCCTGCACTACTAGTGGCAATCTCACCCTGCTGATACTGTCCTCCTTGGTACCACTGAGAACCACCCGTTGGAGCTGGAGGATACGGCATGTAGTTGCTGGGATACGGAGGATAACCACCTTGTGAATACGGGTCCTGGGGGTACTGATACGGTCCCGGGGCATAGGGAACAGCATCACCCTGATAGTGATAGGCACCACCTCTACCTGCTTGACCATAATTACTCAGACCCTGGATTTGCCGAATCGGTGCAGGTGGCGGCATAAAGGTCTGCTGCGGCTTCTGCTGCTGACCCTGGGGACAATTCACAGCTATATGTCCCACCTGTCCACACGTGAAACAAACACCGCTGCCACGCCTGCATTCGCCGAAATGTCGGTTATTACACCTACGGCAAAATGGAATTCGGTTTCCGCCACCATCACCTTGTCTCTGGCCTCGAGCACCTCCATAAAACCTACCTCCACGTCCCTGTCCAGAGGCACTGAAACCACCACTAGACGAACTCGAACTGGCACCACCCCTTTTGAAGTTCTGAGTTTGGCGAGGCCCAAGCGACACTTGACTTTTCCCTTTGTCATCTTTCTTTTCATCACTGTCACTCGACATATTCTCTGAGTCCTCTATCCTCAACAGTATCTCATAGAACTCCTGATAGGACTCACAGTGAGTAGTAGTCGCCATAGAACGCCATCTCTTCCTAGTGCCCAAGCGAAAACGACGAAGCATCTCCGCCGGATTACCAGCGACATCAGGATAGTAACGAGATAAATCAGTGAACTTACGATAATACTCGTTAGCCGTCATCTTTCGCTGTTTCAACTCAGTGAATTCCTGTTTCTTACGGTCAATATACTCAAGGGGTACAAATCTCCTCTGAAACACGTCCTTGAAAACATTCCAATCGGTCCTCTGAGCTGGAGTCAACCTACGAAGTTCTTGCTCCCACCAAGCTGCAGACTCCATCTCCAGAAACCAAGAGGTTGTCTCAACCCACCTTTCCATAGGAAGGTTCCCCTGGTTATGCAACACACGGAAAGTCTTCTCTATGTGCTCCAACCAACGCTCTGCGCCTTCATGGCCCTCGTTACCTTTAAACTTATCCAACTTCAGGTTATACATAGTTTCCAGAGGAGTCCTCTGGGGAGGGCGCATCACTGTTTGAAGGGCTGTAGCAATCACTTCCCCCAACTGAGTAAGATCAGGGAAACTAGACTCATCTGAGCGACGTGGTTCCCGACGAGGCGGCATGATTCTGACAGAAGACACCAACTATTAGAATACTCACAAAGACACAGGACTGCCAAACCTAGGCTCTGATACCAAGCCATCAAAGCCATTATGTGTACGCGGCAACTTGTACACAAAATCCATAGTGATATTTTCCCATTTCCACTCTGGAACGGTTAGCGGAATTGTTTATCTCAAAGGTTGTGAAGTACCATGGTGTCCCTGTAAGTATTGTCTCGGATCGTGATCCACGATTCACATCGAAGTTTTGGGTAGTTTTTCAGGAAGCTTTGGGTACGAGACTACTTTACAGTACGGCGTATCATCCACAGACGGACGGACAGTCTGAGAGAACTATTCAGACCTTGGAAGATATGCTGCGAGCATCGGTGTTACAGTTCAGTGATGCTTGGCACCAGCGGTTAGATTTGATGGAATTTGCTTACAACAACAGTTTCCATTCGAGCATTGGCATGGCGCCATTTGAAGCTTTGTATGGTAGATCTTGTCGCACTCCGTTATGTTGGTCAGAGGTTGGCGAAAGAGTTGGTGAGGTAGCTTACAGGTTGGAGTTGCCTCCGGAGTTGGCTAAAGTGCATAACGTTTTTCACGTGTCTATGCTCCGACATTATGTTGCTGATCCGTTACATGTGATACCTCCTCAACCGTTAGAGATAAATCCAGATTTAACGTATGACGAGGAACCTTTAACGATCTTAGATTGGAAAGAAAAGGTTCTGAGGAACAAGACGGTGAATTTGGTGAAAGTCTTGTGGAGGAATCACTCGGTTGAAGAAGCGACATGGGAGACAGAAAATAGGATGAGGGATTTGTATCCTAGATTGTTCTTTGACCGTTAGGGGTGTAATTAGTTATTTTGAATTTCGGGACGAAATTCTATTAAGGTGGGTAGGTTGTAACATCCCGTCCCGAAACTAACGAAACGTACGTGTGAATTTACAATTTTACCCCCCTAGTCGTTATTTTACGTGTATTTTTGTGTTGTGTGGTGTTGTAGGACCACACACACACCCATACACTTTCTTTTTCTTCTGGGATTCCCTCCCTCATTCCCTCGCCGTAAAACCTGTATACTTCCCAGAAAATGAACATATATGCGTATGTATAGATATGCCAATCATGCTCCAAAATATGCCATTCATGCTCGAGAATATGCCACATCAGAATCTCATAATAAATGTAAGTGCTCAAGCATAACTCATAACAATAACATATAATCTGGCAGCCGGGAGTCACCTAACGTGACCTGTACGGCTGCATATAGAGCTCCAATCTCAACTCAATAACTGAATCTGCACACGAGTCGGAACCACCTAACGTGGTCTGTACGACAGAACTGGGTGTAATATATACGCTCTAGTGCTACGATCACGTGAAGACTGTGCGAATAATCGCGGGTCACCTACGAGTCGGAACCACCTAATGTGGTCTGCACGACAAGGCTATGCACCTACTTGGATCCAAGGCGAGCGTGTGGTGCGGGTGAACATCACGTGAAGGACTCTGCCCCTCTCTGGGCGGGAGCACTAACACCGGGGGTGCAGATTATGAGCTCTCTAAGCATCTCAAATTACTATTGCATAACAACATGAATACCGCTTACCTGGCACTTACCTGTGCGTCCACAGCACCAAATACACATTTATATATATGTATGCCACTACTAATACATGCGATGATGCGTAAACAACATTCATATGATGCATGGCATAAAACAAATAACCTTTTCTATTCTATTTCTGGGAATTTAGATGTATATAGGTATATACGGAAAACAAAAGCCCACTCACTGATAATTAGAAGAGTCGTAGCCCCCCTGCCTCGAGTGTGTACGCTCGTCCTCGGAATACGAATCACCTAAACGCGACAAAGTTACGAAAACATAATTTAAAAGCACCTAAGCAACTTCTCGTAATAACTTCTCATACATTGCTCAAATTGGACAAATGAATATACCAACGTGCTCTACACAACCTCAGGATCACACCCATATTTTTAGAAAAAATTTTGGACCACGCACGCGCCCCCACGCGCCGTCCTAGGCACGGACCTACGCGCCCCCCACGCGCGGCCACGTGCACTGCACACTGACGGCATCAACTGACGCCGTCAGGAATATTCCGTTAAACTGACGGAATATTCCGTTAAACTTAACTGACGCCGTCCACTGCCGTTAGGAATATTCCGTTAAACTTAACGGAATATTCCCCTTTCTTCTCCGGCGAGCCTCCGGCGCCGGCGACGGCGCCGGAAAACTGGGAAAAATTCAAACTTTGTTTTCTCACTCGTTTCTCAACCAATTTCCATGATCTTTATACCAAAATGAAGCTTAGAACTAGTAGAACAACGTTAGACTAGTTTTAAGGCCTAAAAATTAAGGAATCTCACCTGCAACAACGATCCAAGTTTGGCCAACTTCGAACCTAGCCTTCCCAACGAACCACTCCGAGGCTCCTTGGAACCTCACAAACACATCTACAAGCTTAGAAATTCCAAAAACACATTAGTTTAGGTTTGCATGAACAGTGTTCAAATCGGCCATGGTGATATCGACGTGAAAATGGTAGTTTCCTTACCTGAAAATGGCACCACTGGACTCCTCTCAGTCCCACGAACACGATGGTAGTCTTAGTTTCTTGATTGGTGAAGTATTGAGTTTGTTTGTGTGTGTGTCCGTGTGTAGAAGAAGAAGAAGAGAGGAACTCGGGGAGAGAGAGAGAGAGAGAGAGAGAAGACAGAGAAAGACAGAGTGAGGGAATGAGGGAGGGAATCCCGGAAGAAAAAGAAAGTGTATGGGTGTGTGTGTGGTCCTACAACACCACACAACACAAAAATACACGTAAAATAACGACTAGGGGGGTAAAATTGTAAATTCACACGTACGTTTCGTTAGTTTCGGGACGGGATGTTACAATAACGATGACATAATGATACTTGATCATTTCTCTATCCAAATGCCAAAAGATGATTATTAAGAAAACCCACGCTACGCATGATAGCCTTTTAAATAGCTCTATCTCCTTGAGCATCATGGTGTCTTTAACTAGCATCATACCGGTGCCCACCATTCCGAGATTTGCTCACCTTGCATGTTATGTTAGTAATTCGAAAAATGGGAACGTGCTCAAACACATTTTTCAAATCATTTAAGTCATGAAATGAAACACAACAATATTAAGTCATCACAACAATCTGATAGTCGTAAAATTTATCAATTATTTCTGATAATATTATCATATTATCTTATTGGATTAAAGCGCCAAAATAATAATTATATTAAATACATATAAATACTATAGCCAATCCTCATTTTATTAAATTTAGCTAAAATATCATTAACTTAACGATCTTAACTATTTAAAGCTCATACGAAACAATAATAAAACCACTATTCTAATTTTTAAGTCTCCAATATTCTAATCATTCCAAGCACCAAATATAAACACGGAAAGTAATGGGAATTAAAAATATTCTCATTCATTACAACAAGTAAAGTATAGAAGGCTTAATTAATGGTACTCACTTGGAGTTAAAAAATCCATCTCTAATGGTCACCATAGTATAGTAAAAACTGTAACCAACCAACCACTCACTCTTCAGAGTGTACAAACTAGCTGAGCTGATGCGCGAAATGTTCCTCACTCGAATCATAATCCTAGATTTTGCTTAAAATCTTCAATGTGGCACCTCCCCATCTCACTAAATTCTCAAATTACATCTGGGTTTTCTTGTTCGTCTGGATTCTGATGCATTCATTGCAATTTTTTTCCAATGTTCAAGCACAATGCGTCTCATTTCTTCACTGACACTCACAAATTTCTTCTGATACAGCATCTGGGTTTTTCTTAAATTTCAGCTCCAACCATTTCCCTATCATAATTTTCTTTTGAGTTAAACATGAGTACTCCATTACCTACTCAACAATTTTTTGCTCAATATCTTGAATCCGGTGACAGCGGGCGTCAGATGAAACATCAAATTCCTACTGAGGAGAAAGAAATCAAAGCTTAATCAGACATCAAGTCCCAAGCTTTCAAGAAACCCAGAACTTCTGAAGCCGTATCGAACTCGAATGCGGCCTCAGGACAAAACAAAATGTTGCCCAGCTATTACAAGACTCAACTGTGCCGTAAATTCCAAATGGGTTGTTGCTCTTCTGGGCAGAGATGTTCCTTTGCTCATGGCACCAGTGATCTCCGCAGGACTTTGCGTGATGCGCAAGGAATGGAAACTGAGAAGGGAAACTTGATCAGGAGGACTTGGAATGGTGATCATGGAAGTTCTAATGGAGTGAGAATAAGCAGGTCGTTCTTTAGATGGGGAACATGCAGTTACGGAGACAAATGCCGCTTTCGTCATGTCAACCCTGAAAATATCAGAGATAGTTCGTTCATAAGCATGTCAACTGCTGGTGGTTCTGCTCAATTTGACAGCAAGAAGTCTCTGGGTATGGATTTTCACACTACTTAGTTTAATATGTTCAAATGATGATTTTTTCGGGTGCTAATTTTTCCTTTTTGCGTGTGTGTGTTGATCGTATGAATGCTCTGATGGTCTACTCTTTGTTAGAGTATCGGTTGATTTCTCATGTGCTGTAGATTCGTTTAACTTGCACTACAAGAAAAGTTGTCATAAGTAAAACCCAATTGGTTCAGTATCAGAAAATTCAGAAATCACACTTGACCTTTGGAGCTTTTTCTGTTAAGAAGGTATTGAATCATGCCAATAGGTTGGACTGCTGAAGGACTTGAACGTTAGAAGAGGCACCCGGGACATTCATCTAATGAACTAGGTATTTAGATTGCATAATGCTGAATCACTGATTGCAATTTCCTCAGTTCTTATTTCGAAAGGGGCCAGGCTTCTCCAAGTATGAAAGAAAGAAAAAAGTCCAGACCTTTTCCAATTTGATTAATTCAAATTGATATTCAATGTGTATGATTTCATAGTGGCATCAGACTTTTTTTTTCGTCTTGCTGCAGACTGTGTATATAGGTTTATATTGAGATTGTTTCTTTCTGTCTCTGGTTGTCTTGGCTTGTAATTAAAATGGTGCAACTTTTTCATATGCTTTTATACAAGTTGTGCATTAGTCGTTCATACAATTTAACTACTGTCTTTTTCTATTTAGTTTTACCTAACATTTCAAAGTGTGGCACAAATTATCTGTAGCCATCTCCAAGGATAAATGAGAGGAGTTGATGACCCTGTAGAACCGATCATGATTCAAGAATTGCTTACTATTGATGGATGTGCAATGATTTTAAAAGATCAAATTTTGAGATGCATTGTTGTTAATTTTGCAGAACTAAGTAAGCTTGGTGGCTATACTACACCAGAATGTGGAAGTGTGCAGGCTAACAGTTTAACGACTTATACGAGGGGCAACAATGCATCAAATCGTAGGATGGGGATTGCGACTGCTTATAAACAAGGTCAGAGTACGCAGTGCAACGTAGAGTGGAATGAACTTGAGAAATTGAGTCGCATCTATGCTGATTGGATTGAAGATATGCCTCTTCTACATGGCTCATCAAACAAAGTGGAGTGCAACTCGAGTTTAGTATGACATGTGTAAGGGAATGGATTACTTATCTATAGATACAGGAAGCTTCTTGTAATTTCCTCCAACACCTTCCTTTTGTAAAGAGGAGATGTTTCATACCCAAGAGCCTACAACGCCAGATTTTAAATATCTTGATTTTCCATATCTTTGTTGTGTAGGGATTTTAGCCGTTATCTTCCGAATTTTATGCACATTGTTGTTGTAAAGACATATTTTCAGTTTGCAAGATACGGTGTGGCACTCACATAAATGTAACTAGCAAAAATTAGTTTGGCTAGTGTGAACTATGTCAAAATCTTATTTTCAAGTGCTGATAACCACAGAAAATTCTCCTTTTGCCTATTTGTGTTCTTGGTTCTCACACGCGTGCGTCTGTTTAAGTGCATGAATTTGCAATCTTCTTGCAAACTAAAACTGTGGCAACACAACAGGAACTTAAACCCTTGTCGTGTTCGGGCCCAACCCAAGATGGCCCGTTCAGATTTAGTACAATAGGTCTTAATCTTCACATGCAGAAACAGCAAAAGAAACAGACTTACTTTAAGATTTGATGAACATCAGAATATACATTCGGTAGACCAGTAGCCATGCTATTTGTAACAGGTATTCCATGTTCGTCTCTTTCGAACTGGCGCTGGTAAAGCTCCAGACGAATTTTTGTCCTTATGCTTTTGATGACCTGCACTCGAACTCTCCACTTCTAGGACGGAAAGAACCACTCAAATGTTGTAGATATATCATCTCTGAAGAATATGAAACATGTTCATATCCTTCACGTTGTGGAATATTCTAATTTGGAGGAATTTGAAATTTATTGTGCAGAAAGAGCACATAAGGATCCTCGGATGTCAATGATGACGAATCACATGTGCTTCCTTGGCCTTCAGTTTGTACAAGATGCCGAAATCTTGGGAGAAGAATGTCCAGCGCTGAAGAAGTTGCCACTTAAAAGAGGACAAAGCATTCTACGTCACTTGGCCAACAATGGTGACTGGAAAGTCTGCTGTGAATTGTATAAAAGTAGTAGAATACATGATTTTACACAAAGCTCAAAGTATATAGGAGCGTAAAGTGAATGAAAAGAATCATAGAATGTGGAATTTTGAGGTTTTGAATATCCAAACAACATCACAATATTGAATATATCATGGTATGCACCGTATACAGGCAGAATCGTCCTCCTTGTTCTTACTTAAGGCCCTCTCGCTGCCTCACTTAATTATCGCGTCTGAAGCAGGGAAGAAAAGCATTTCGAGCATCTTCGCCCTCCTACTCTCAGAAAGACCACCATGCCTCATGTCCTATGATTACAATATTGCTCCCCTCAGCACTTGTGGAGTTGAGTGGAAGCTTTCTCAGCGCTGGACATGCAACTACCTTGATTTCTTCCAGGTATGGAAAGGGCAGGGGACTATCATGTATGCTACGGATAATCTGGACATGCAACGGATAATCTTAAAGCAATTTTGTTTTATCATCATTAAATCCCAGGGATCGTTAGGTGTTCACCCTGCCCAATGAACTTCCAATTGTTTCCAATTAGGAGTATCCCGAATATAAAGGGTATCAAGATGTTTCATATCCACCAAAGAAGATATGTCTAGAAAGCTTGCTTGGTTCTTGCCATCCGAGAGCTGTAGAGTCCGAATGCAGGTCACCAATTTGTGGTATCCGATCAATTTTTGCAAAAAAGAGCTAATCCGTACACTCAAAGTCAAAACATCAAGGTATTCCAAACCCTGCATTTCTTCCATCAGGCCTCCTTCACCATCAACAAGAATTCTATCTGACGAACTACATGCTAGCATCCTCAAAACTTTTAGCATTGGAAAACTTGATATTATATTTTGTGGAACAAAATCAAGCTGATCCATATTCTCCAAATCCAAATATTTTAGCCTCACACAAGCCTTTAATTCAATTGGCAGCTCTCTTACACCAGTTCTTGACAAATTTAGATGTTGTAACGAAATCAAGTTGGAAACGCCAGACAGCAATTTGGTTATGTTCAGATTTTTAGACAAATCCAAAACTCACAGAGTAGGCATATGACCGAAAAAGCCATCAGCAATCATATTCAAAGGACCTTCTCCACCTCTAAGAAATCAGGTCAACAGATTTGGAGATTTGGGTGTTTTAACTAGGCTTTTAAAATGACTACCAACCAATGATACCCTTTTAGTGTTCTTCCATTTCTTCACATACGGTGTTCCCTGGAGACCTGTATGCACGAGGATACTCTCGTTTTCTTTCCCACAGTCACAAGCTAACCACAATGCCATGTCACGAATTGCGTCATGCATTTTTACAAAATTTCCTTCTTTCTTCCAACAAACATGCAGAAAGGAGCGTTCCTATGATATGGTAAGTCTCATTTTTCGCTTCATCTACGTTAACATACTCTTCAAAAATCTCCTCACACATCCAAAAATGTAATAAATCATCTTTACTTATCAGGAAATCTTCCGGAAATAGAGCACAATATAAGAAGCATGATTTGGTTGTCTCACTGGGTAGATTATCGTAACTAAATGTTAAAAGAGGAAATACCTTGTCTCCCATAATGGAAAACTCTGAGGCAGATTCCTTTAGAACCCGAATTGCATGATTCCATTCGTGGGGTGTTTTCTTGCACGTCATGGCTCGACCAACTGTAATCAATGCAAGTGGCAAACAGTCACACTCATTTGCCACGACTTGCGCAAGTTTGGGGATATCTGGATGACTTTGAAGAGTTTCTTTGCCCACCTTCTCCTGAAACAAGGTCCATGCTTCGTTCGGCATTGGGCACTTGACTTTAATCTTTATTTGAGCATCCATACAACTACATATATGCTCCAAGCGAGTTATGAATATTATCTTCAACTTCTTATTGTCAGCTGGATTAGGAATCCCAACTTTAGTCATTTCAATCGGCTCCCATATATCATCCAACAATAGCACAAATTTCTTCTTACTCAAGAACTTGAAGATGTGTTGAGCTTTTTCATGCGGCTCTTTGTGCGTCCATTTTTCATTAACAATCCCAAGCTTTTCACCAATCTTATCTTGGGAGGATTTCAAGTTTGTGGTCTTTTGAGAGCACGATCCAAATCACAAGATCAAAATGGTAAGAAGTACTAAAGGCGAACTTGTTATGGATTTTGGTAAGGAGGGTGGTCTTGCCCACTCCTCCCATTCCATATAACGCGATTGTTCCCACCTGTTCATCTTCAACATGTCTCCAGACCTGATCAAACATCGACTCCATCCCCACCATTGGTTCAGTAGGCATTTCATAAACTACACCTACCAGTAAGCTTTCTGTTGCCATCTCGTCAAAGCTTCCCTTGCTTTTCAAGGCATCCACTTCCACCAACATTTTAAACACTTTTTATCCTTACTTGTAGCTGGGAAAGTAGTTCTTGGAGCAGTAAACTCCGCTACATGATTTCTAAATTTCTCGATCTGCACAATTTTTAACTTCTCTGACTCGTGTCTCAATAGTTTCCGCCTTTTTAATCCACAGTTGTACCTGGTCCAAGCGCGTCATGGATGTCTGAAGCTCGGCAACCTCAACCCTTCTCACGAGATCATTCTTTAAAGCTGTCAGTTCTTGCAAAGATCGATCCAGAGCTTCAAGGTTTTCTTTGAGCATGCTGATGTAGTTTGCTTGTTGACTAAGGAAACCCCAGCAGCAGAAGTTAGCCGTGGGATGGCAAGGTATGGAGACTGAGAAAATGTTCCCCATGGCTTGCAGGAATATTGAAAAATGAAAAGATGTACTTTTGTTTGGGAGAAGAAGTAGGTAAGAGTTTTGTAACAGGATGATATGTGGAATGAATCATTTCAATGCCTTTACGTGTACGTTGTGTCGGTCGGGCTGACCAGAAACTTTAATGTCACTTTAATCAGAAGACCCAATAATTCACACTTGACTTCCAGATAGACTTTTTAGGATTCATCATGTGAATTGAGTTCTGGTATCAACAAGGAAATTTGCAAATAGGGTTTCGTTCGAGATTTAATGTTTTATCGAGACAAGTTTCAGGTTATTTGAAATTAAGGGAATTGGAAGTTTTCATTTTTTTTCTTTTCGCTTCATGGTATATGAAATCTGTACTTACAAAGTGAGCAACACAATTTGGCGAAATATTCAATAAACCTAATATTGCCCTTTTCTTCACGTTCAAAAATAAAAAAAGGTTCACCCACTTAATACTACAGTCTAGTGATATTCTTTTTCACCTGTAAGTAAAAGATCTTAGGTTCGATTCTTGCCAAATGTGAATTTGAACTACATTATTGTTAGCCCATTATGAGGCTTAGCCCACCTTCTTCCCTTAGTGTAGATAATATCGGTTATTCCAAAAATAAAAAAATTTCAGAAAATCAGAACAATATGGCAAAACGTGCATTATAAACACATCAGGAAAAAAAAAAGGCACAAAATAAGAGTAATGTTATATTTACCATCTATTTGTATCATCTCTCTAATAAAGGTAAGACCCACCAACACATGTGGATCACATCTCTATTAGATAAATGATAAAAATGATGCATGAAACTAAAATTTTGTACCATCTTTCTTGATTTTCAGTTTACAAGACATATTTTATGCACATTGCTATTGTAAAGACATATTTTCAGTTTACAAGATAAATGTCACAAGAATGTTTTGACAAAAAAAAGATGTCACATGAAAACCTTATTTCCAATTGCTGGTAAGCTCAGAAAATTCTCCTTTGGTTATGTTTGTTCTTGGTTCTCACACGTGTGCGTCTGTTTGTGTGCATGAATTTGCAGTCTTCTTGTGAATTGATCATCTGGTTCAACAAGAAATTCATCATTGGTGGAGACGAAGAAGATTCATCATCTGATTCAACAAGAAAATCATCCAATCTGCACTCCTTGTGAATCTATGTTCATGGGTTGGGGGTTCTTGTAGCCACTAATTTCATCATTGTAGCGTTCTTTATCTTGACGAGACCTTGCTTCATATGGCTCCTTTTCCTCCACTGAAAAATGGAAAACATTATGTTAACAAAGTTATACTTCGCAGAAATTCCTCATGTTGTGGAAGCACACAAGATGTAATATAGTAGAATCACACATACCAGACATCTTTTTCCACTTCTCTCCAAGCACTCTCCCCACATCAGCAAACGCAATTCCAGGGTTCTCTCTCTTGACATTCTGCGATCAACACAAATAAGGTCAATAATTTCTTTGAAACATCAATAATAACTTGAACCAAAAGTTAGAACCAACAGATAGAAATTAAAAAACTCACATGTCTCTCCATATTTGAGAAGAACATGAAAGCAGACATCGCTCTTTTGGGTGCATTTGGATCCTTTCTCTTCTTCTTTAGTTTTTTCTTCTTTGAACCATCTTCACCATGAAAAACCATGAAAAAAATAGAGAAAAATGATTCATGAGATACATTGTTAGGAATTGGCTCGTCAATGGTTACAGGAACCATTCAAGCTTAAAGACATATCACCTCTAGCGCATATGGAAATCTGGATACCCTTCAAAATTTCAAACAAGCAATTGCATCATCAAAGGAGACACAAAGAGGTGGAATGGCTTGTTTGGGAAGATGAAGTCCCTCAAAATGTTTTTCTTCCTTGTTTCAAACCCTCTATCTGAGGGTTGAGGAGGGATGGTTGGGGACCAATTTGAATATGCCTTTTATTCTCACTTTCTTCCATTTGGTTTTTTTTTTTTTTTTCACGCATTTCGTGCTCAGTAGTTTCATTCTATTAGCACTGCTGTAAGTTCAAGGGATAGAGTCAGCCTTGAACTTTAGGGTCGATTATGACCTTGTGGGATGGGGTAGGTTGGGTTGGGGTGGAGAGATTTTACCCAGTACATCACGTGTCATAATATAAATAGAGAGAAGTTTTTTTCAAGTGTCTTTAATTTTACAGCGATGCCAAAAAATTCAAACGTATGAGGCACTTTCAATTCGTAAAATGACTACAAAAGAGAGAAAGCAGTATCACGACACACAGGCAACAAAACTATATCGATAGACAAAGATTTTGCATTAATATTAATTCAAGCACAAACTGGGATGTAAGAAGGACCTGCATTTTTATTTTTTCATGTACCTTTTTTAGCAGACTCAGCCCAGCTTATGGTTGACCTAGCCAAGGCATCCATAGGGTCAATGCATTTCTTAAGAAGAGGATCCAGGTGAAGAAGACCTCGCATATCATCGGATGCAAGAATAACAGAGTTCACAACCCTCGCCAGAAGAACCTGGACTGCGATCCTTAAGAGATTTTGTGCCCCCTCTATGTCCTTTCTATTTAAGGCTTCAATAGCAGGGATTACATAGTATTCCATGGTCACTTTATCCGGCAGAACAACCTCAAATCCCTGCATTTATAATACGACAAATGAATATCATAACATGATGTAGTAATAAATTTTTTACAAGTAAAGTTAAGGAATTCATATTTAACTGGCAGGAAATGAATGCAATTTAATGTCCCGAAGAACTTGTAATCTGTTTAAAACATATTTACCATTGCTTGTCATACAAGTCTAGACAATTAAAACAGAAGATGGAAAATGGAATTACCTCGCTCTGCAGTTTCTCCTGATAGAATCCTGCTGTCAAAGTTGCATGGCTTGCAAGCACTCCAATCCGCAAAGGACTTCCGGCTTCAAACGGTTTCAACTTTGCTTCCTTGAGCTCCTTAACAACACACTCACCAATATGAAGAAAAGGAACAGAACATCCCTTAGAAATTTCATCATGCCAAGAATGTGATATGTGACAAGGCATTACAATGCAACGAGCTCCCGATTTTTCAAGAAAAATCCTCTTACTCAGCAAATTCTCCACAATTGGGGTAGGTTCGAATTCAGGACCATCTCTTTTACTGCTAACAAAGGGAAAAGAACTTCTCTCAAATGATAAAAGCTCCTTATTTGAAACATGGTCAGAACAAAGAACTAAAGGAGGGCAACTTTCTCCATCTCTTGAACTCCAATTGACAAGTTTTCTCATAAATTTAACACTAGAATCGACAGATAGCCCTCCAATTATGCCAACTGTGTTTGGTAGACCCAGAAATGACTTTCCGGGAGCAGTGTTTCTTAAAGCTGTACTTGAACCAGAACCCTTCTTAAACTCTGAAAACGGGCCACTTTTATCCGTGTGCAAGAGAACTGGGGATGGAGTTTTAGCTTGACCTGGATTCGACCTCGTCATATAAAGGGTTCTATGTGTATTTACAAATCCCAAGTTATAGAAAGGATAGTTCAAAGGGCGCAAAGACGTTGCTTCCATTTATCAATCTACAGCAAAAACTCCAGAACCACTACTCAAACCATATAATTCTGCACAGATTTCCGAGTTGCACAGCCTATGACAATAACCTTCTATACTTTCAACTTTACGTTAGGCTCCACAAAATAAACACCCACCTTCAAAAGTTATGAACATCACCAGTAAATTAACATTTAACAAGGAAAGTACCGAATGAGTCAATTCAGATACTTCAAAGTATGTAATTCAAAAACAAAAACCAAATCCTCCAAGATTGCAATCCTCTAAGCAGATAATGTGACACGCCTCGATCCCGATATTCCCCGAATACCAGGATAGGCACGTGCTGGCCGACACCCAAGGGTGACGAAAGCCATTTATTGAGTGCAAATGTTGAAAACAAGGGATAGATAAGACTTATAAATATAAAAGAATAATGAATATGCAATTAAGGAGCGTGTTCAGAGCACACGTCTAATCTAGAACACTAAAAGAAAATAATATAAAATTGAATGAAACAAAGGAGTGGGTCCTACACCGAGAAGACTCGAAGATGCTGATGCGGAAGTGCCTGGACGACGGGATTGTATGCCTCGATTCTAAGTCCTGAAGGGAGTGCAAAACAAACATGAGTGGACCAAGTTAATATATATATATATATATATAATAAAACAGTTATCAACGTACTAAACCCCAGGTTTTATGAAAACACATATATATCATGATAAACATAGGTTTTCCGAAACCTAGCATGTTGTGCAATGTCTCAAATCATAACTTGTATATATAATAATAACTAGTGAATGTCCGATAACCCCCAGGTTCTATGCCGGCTCCCCATCTTTAAGCAGACAGTCAAAGGAAAATACATTTCAGGCCCCATGTCGGCTATCCGTCCCTGTGCTAAATAGCCAGAGGAAACACACTCCAGGCCCTATGCCAACACCAAACTGTTGCCTGGGACGGACCAGATCTATCCCTACGTCCCGTAACGGAAAGGACCACTAGATAAGTACAAAACCAGTGAACATACATATATTGAAAAACAACTTCATAGTGTAAAGTCATGCATCATCTATACTATAAAGAGGTGTTCTAAACATGTTCTAAATATCATATTGTCATCCATCGGATATTCTATAAGAACACGGATTATAGGAAAAATAGTATTAATTCAAACTAGCATCAGTAAGCATGTTATCTCATAAAACGTTTCATAAAATATAATCATCAAATCATGATTTTCATGTATGCATTTCTACTATCAAAACATGCATTTTTAAAAGGGGTCCACTCACAGTACTTAGCTTCCGAAGAGCCATGCACCTAGCAAAGATGGAAATGCCACAATTAATTGCCCCTAAGCACATAAAGGGTACATTCAGTCAAACTCTATTCAAACGATTGAATTTGGAAAAACGAACATCGAAAACAGGTTCAGACCGTCGAAATTAGCCTAAGAGGGTCTCGAACGAAAACCCAAAAATTCAACGTTGACCTTTGACCGATCAAAGTCAAAGTCAACGGGTTCGGTCGGTCAACGGGTCAGGTCAACCGGGTTTGGGCTTAGGGTTGGACCAGGTTTAGGGCCTGGGTTCTTGGGCTGGTTCTAAGGCCCAAGGGTTTAGGGTTTTAGGGTGCACGGGCCTAAGGCCCTAAAGGAAAATGGCCCAAAGGCCCTTTGGGTTTTTAAAAAGAAATGGGTTTAAGGGGAAATGGGTTTAGGGCTTTGAATTGGTTCCGGGTTGGGCCTAAAGGCCCGTGGGTTTGGGTTCTTAAGGGTTTTGGGATGAGTTCAAAGGGGTAAAGGGTTGGGCTGCCCAAAAGGGCTGGTTTTTTTACACACCAGTTTCATGGGTCGCCGGACCCAACGAAGGAGAAGACCGGAATTCGGCCGGAAAATTCTCGAGCTCCGATGGAGCTCAAAACTCAACCAAAACATGTCATTCAATATATCAAATTGAAGCCCCGAAAGTAAGGAATCGAGATATACCCATTTTACCCGTCATAGTGGCCGGATTTGGCCGGAAAACGGCCTAGAAGCCGCGGGTGTCCGCCGGAAACTGGGTAAGATTCAAATGAGTATAACTTCTTCAATACTCAATGAAATTGGGTGAAACAAAAAGAAAAGTTGTAGTACTCAGCGATACGAAGAGATTGATACCTTACACGGCGGTTAACTCGTCGTGGTTTGGCCGGAAATTGGCTTGAAAGCCGTCGGACTCGCCGGTAAAACTAGGAACACACCTCCTAGTTGTTTCTTACCAAAAACCTTCATCAAAGCACCTTAAATGAGTCCTAACCAGAGTTTGATCGATCTAAGGAAGATTAGAGAGAGTCCCGAAGCTTACCAAGGTTGAGGGTTCACCGGAGGAGGGAGTTGTTCTCCGAGCTTACGGTTTCGAAGGTTGGTATTTGTTCCTTCCTCCGCTGAGATGGTGACTTGGTGCATCCAAGTAAGCGTGTATGGGTGCGTATGTGTGTGCGTTTGAATGTATGGGTGTCGATCGGGAAAGAGCCCGAGAGAGAGGTGAGCTCGAGAGGGAGAGATAAGGGAGAGTGAGGGAGAAGAGAGAACAGAGAGAGACTTTTCACAAAAATAAAAGAAAAGAGAAAGGGAACGGGGAACAAAACAGCGGGTGGGCCCTCATCAATTAAGACCCAAAAACTAATTTTAAAATAAAAAGATTTAGCCTAAAGTGAAATTTCATGAAAATACTTCTTTTGTTCCGATAAAATTGAGACGGATTTTTACATAATGGACTCTCTCTCTTCACTTTTTCTTCTTCAGTAGCTCAATGACAGAGCGGTCGACTGTTAACTAACATGTCATAAATTTAAATACTACTTGGGGAGGCTTGATTCATTCGGAATTAAAGACCACTCAGATCAAAATCTATATTGGAAATTTAGATAAGTAAAGGAAACTCAGACAAGATACAAAATTTCCAGAATTTGAGGATTATTATCACTATCGCTAGGACCTATATTTTATGGCCCTACAGAGAGAGACATGATTCATCAAGGGAATAATAGTCAAGAAAGTGGGGACAAATCATTTGGCATCTGATAACAGTGACAAATTTGGCAATACATCATGTTTCAGCAAACCAACATAGGGCCATAATAATATATTTGACTTGTTGATTTGTTTAACTACTCTAAATTGCAGTAATTAAAAACCAAAAAGTTTGATTACTTAGGAGTTATAGGTTGGTCATGTAGCCCTGTTTTATAGTCATTTCATTTTTAGTTTTTAATTTTTTATTTTTCATGCTAGAGATATGAGTAAAGTATATGGGGAAAAAAGGGATGAAGACGGCAGACATGAGAGGAAACAAAATAAATAAGAACGAAGCAACACAAAATCTTAAAAAAGAAAGCAACTTAAAATAGAATTTAGTTTTTAGTTTTCCTTTTCTCTCTTTCCTTATATATTTCTTCTACATCTCTCCCATCATTTTTCCTCCACAATAATTTTTATCTCAAGCACGAAAATGAAAATCAAAAACAAAAAACAGAAGTGGTAACCAGCCCCATGTTTTCTCCATGATTCCCATCATATAAATTATAACCATCGACCCTCTATTTCATGAAAAAATAATTTCTTGGTGTCAAAAATGTCCAAATGGAAAGCTTTTTTTGGTTCCCTTTGCTGTTTAAAATAGACAGCTAGGATATATAAGTTGTGTACCTAATTTTTATTTTATTGAAACTACAATTGATAGCACCAGAAAACATTTATTAATCAGTAAGTTTCACAGCCAGTACCAAATGCTTTTGCAAATATACTTAACGCTTCGATGTGCGTATTATTGTCTCTTAAATTTTATAAACTGCCATATGATTCTAACCACAGAAAGCTTGGTATATATAATAAGACATACAATGCAACATTTTTCTTGAAATACTTTCTTCATATCTCAAGCACGGAAAGTTAAAAAACTAAAAACTAAAAACAAAGTGGTTATCAAACACACTATTTCTTTCATTATGATTAACAAAGAATACAAAGGAGAGGAGTTTAAAAAAATATATGAGTAACGAAGGCGTACATCAACTTATATAAGTTTTGTTTTCACGAATCGAGGAGCTCTGCAACAACGGATTATCCTCCTTACATCTCTTGTTATAGACAAGAAGGCAGCAAACAAGGGAAATGATATCACTGGGTACATATATATAAGATCTGTGCTCGTTGATTTTCTCGAAAAGATTTCCCTTACAAGCCCCCATACGATGAGAAGCATACCAAAGAGGCTCATTCTCCCTGGTCTAATGAGACCAAGAAAAGCTCCTGCCACTGATAAGTAGCTTCCAACAAGAACCTGGTAAACGCCAGGCCAAAAGTGAGAAAATGTATTACATAACTTAAACCTATTATGGTACTTGCTCTCTTTCTTTTCCTTTTTTTTTTTTCTTCTCTACATTCAAAATGCTAGATTATGCTCTCTCTTTCTTTTTCTTTTTTTTTTCTTTTTTTTTTCTTAATATCTAGATTACGCTACGTACATTCAAATTTGAATGGTGTTTAGCTATTTGTTTTAAAGATCATTTTACATTCTCCCCTCACATCTCTTATATTTTTGTATCTAAACCTTCACTCCTCTGCCTCCTCTCGTTCTTTACTCACAAGAAAAACAACTGAAAACAAAACAGAAGTAAGTCGCTAAAGAGCTATAAATCTTTGTCCTGCTGCATTTTTTAGCAGTGCATAATTCTAAAGTTTCAACACGTAAGTATTTGGAAGATTGAAGAACCTACTTGTTTAGCGCATAGCATCAAATTTATGACACCTTGACACATAAATCCCCCTTAAGATTAACTTAATAAAATTAGAATACAGTAAAGGTTCATAAGATACGACATATATAGGATGACATATATTTCTATGGATATACTAACCTCTAGACGTTGTAGGTCAGAGATTGCATCAGCTGCCTTTACATTGGTGAAGTTATATAACTTCAAGTTATCATAGCCTGGGATTGCTTTGTTCTTGATGAATGCATTCGCAAAGGCCCCCGGGTAGAGTAGCGCCTTCACTAGAAATAAAGGAAATACTTCAGATGCAATTAACTGTGAGGATGTTACCTCTACTGGTGTTGTACATATTCCGCCGGTACAGGGAATGCTGTGGAGCAAAAGGAACAATGTGTTAATGTTTTAAAAGGAATTTAACAGGCCTAACATAGTTTTATGAAAACTTTGGTGCCATGATGGCTGCAGAAACCAAACTAATCCCTAAATTTTGGATACCAACTGATGTGATATCTGACACACCCCGTCCCGAAGGAGGGCATGCTGGCCGTCACGTGAGAGTGACGTAACCATTTGCACAGTTCGGAAGCTTTAAAAATATACAACTTCTAAAATGAAACACCCGAAGGTGAGTCCTTATTTGGTCCATTCTGTCAGAACACCGTTGAATTTCCTCGTAGTCACCACACCTTTGCATTTCCTTAAACCTGGAGGGGCGCAAAACAAAATTGAGTGGGTCAGCAAAACGAACGTATTCAAAACCTTCTTTTCTCTTTTGCATATACTAACCCCTCGCTGTAAAACAAGTATAGTTTCCCAGAAAATAACATATATACGTATGTATAGATATGCCAATCATGCTCCAAAATATGCCATTCATGCTCGAGAATATGCCACATCAGAATCTCATAATAAATGTAAATGCTCAAGCATAATTCACATCAATAACATATAATCTGGCAGCCGGGAGTCACCTAACGTGACCTGTACGGCTGCATATAGAGCTCAAATCTCAAACTCAATAACTGAATCTGCACACGAGTCGGAACCACCTAACGTGGTCTGTACGACAGGCTGGGTGTAATATATACGCTCTAGTGCTACGATCACGTGAAGACTGTGCGAATAATCGCGGGTCACCTACGAGTCGGAACCACCTAATGTGGTCTCCACGACAAGGCTTGCACCTAACTTGGATCCAAGGCGAGCGTGTGGTGCTGGTGAACATACACGTGAAGGACTCTGCCCCTCTCTGGGCGGGAGCACTAACACCGGGGGTGCAGATTATGAGCTCTCTAAGCATCTCAAACTACTAATGAAATACAACCATGAATACCACTTACCTGGTACTTACCTGTGCGTCCACAGCACCAAATACACATAAATATAAATGTATGCTACTACCAATGCATGTGATGATAGTAGTTCAATCGTAGCTTACCTGGGCCTCCTCAGCACCATGCAACAGTATGCATAATTATGGTAATGCACATATTAAAATATGATGCATATATGACAGGATAATTAATTCGTATTTCTTTTAAAATACGTTTCTGGGAAATACGTCAAGCATACGTATATATATATATACTGAAAAATAACTGCCCACTCACAGATCACATCGACGTCTCATAGGTCCCTGAACCTCCCCTAGCTTGGTTACCTTCTTCCTTTGTATAATTTTCACCTATACAAAAAGTAACCAAATTGACGTTATTTAACGCACATACACCAAACATTCGTCCATAACTTTCTCATACGTTGCTCAATTTGGGTGTATGAATATACCACGGTGATCTACACGACGTCACGAACGCGTGACAATTTTCAGAACTCAATTTGGAGCTCTCACGCGCCCCCACGCGCACTGTTCACGCGCTGCCCACGCGCGCGTCTTCTTCCTCGCGTCGCCGGACTGGTTCGCCGGCGGTGGTGTTTTGCCGGAATTTCTGGGTAAATTTCAAAGTGTCATAACTTCTTCATTTCTTAACCATTTTCGACGTACTATATATCAAAATGAAGGTATTGACGAGACGAACACATCCATACCTGTCTCGACCCCTAACTCGCCGTGGTTTCGCCGGAAAAAGCCTCGACAGCTCCGGCCAACTTTGAACACGACGATCCCGACGTCCAAACTTCTCCAACGAAGTACTCCGAGGCTCCTTGGGACCTCACTAACACATCTACAAGCTTCAAAAGTCCAAAAACTAACTAGATTAATCTTTCATGAACAGTACTCGAAATCGGAATACCTCGAATCGACACGAAAACGAAGGATTTCTCACCTGAAAATGGTATGGTTGCACTCGTACGAGCTTCACGAGTTCGATGGTGTCCTTAGTTTCTTCGATCCATCAAGGTTTGGGTGATTTGTGTGTTGTCCGTACGTTTTTGAAGAAAGAAGAAGGAAGAACGGAGCTTGGGAGAGAGAGAGAGAGAAGTGACAGAAAAGAGACAGAGGGAGAGGGAATCACGGGAGAGAAAGAGAGTGTGTGAGTGTGTGTGTGGTCCTACAACACTACACAACACAACACTACACGTAAATGTAACGAACTAGGGGTAAAATTGTAATTTCAAATGTACATTTCGATATTTCCGGGACGGGATGTCACAACCTACCCTCCTTAATAGAATTTCGTCCCGAAATTCAAAACAACCAATCAACGACCCCTAGTGGTCAAAGAACAATCTAGGATACAAATCCCTTATCCAATCTTCTGTCTCCCATGTAACTTCCTCGACTGACTGATTTCTCCACAAAACTTTCACTAAATTCACCGTCTTGTTCCTCAGAACCTTCTCTTTCCAATCTAAGATCGTTAACGGTTCCTCGTCATACGTCAAATCTAGATTAATTCTCAATAGTTGCACCGGAACTCCATGTGACGAATCTGCCACCTAGTGACAACGCATCGAAATATAATACATTATGCACCTTAGCCAATTCTGAAGACATCACCACTTGTATGCAACTTCATCGATTCCTTTAGTGGTCAAAAACGGTCTGATGCGTTTAAGACTTATTTTGTCTCCCTTCCAAATCTCACTATTTCTTTTCGTGAAGAAATTTCTAAAAATGTTGAATCATGAAACACATCATGCTCTTAAAATAACTCTAGAAGTAATTCAAGCAACTTCACTTACTCTTCGATGATCACATAAAGTCCGATGTACTTAGGACTTAATTTGTTTTCCTTTCCAAGCCGAATCATACTTTTCTAAAGTGAAAACTTCAAAATTATAAGATCATCTACGTTAAACACTCGATTAGTGACATGTTCAACTATTAATCTCTTTTGCCATTCCTGGCTACTCTCAGGTTAAACTTAATCACCTGAATACTTTGAGAAGACTTATCCATAGTTTCAGGGCCTACCAAAACTCTTTCGTGATCGAATCTTCTCTATCCAGAAGTATTTCTTCCACAAATCAACAAAAATCGACACATTTCATGGTCCTTATGGCGTTACATCGGAAACTGCACAACTAACATACTTAAGAAACTCAGCAGTTCCGTAACCCAAATCTCTTCTCCATAAAACATATAAGTACTGTTGCACTGTGGTTGTTACTCAACACTGGAGTAAATGTACTAACTTGGTACATTGATCAACTATCACTTCAAGTTCAATCATAACCATTCTATTCTCGAACTCAGCAATCTTTCTTTTTCCCTTCTTTCTTTGCCTTGGTTAATTCTTAATTTTCTTCGTTAACCATTTGAGTCTTGAGTACGACCTTACTAAAAAGACTTAACTTGAAAATTAGCAATTACAACTTCTTCTCAAACTTCCATTCTCAACTTTACTTCAGTTGATTTCCAATCCACAAGAAGACAATCTTGGCAAGCGTGCCAGACATTAATTCTTACTGTAGTCTTCTCACCAAGTGCATCAGCTAGAACAATTTTACGATCACCCTGGTCGTACAATCATGTTCATTAAACAATTCAATCCATCTTCGCTGCCTTATATCAAAATCCTTCCAAGTAATGGATATTGGAGACTTTTTGGATTCGTAAAAATCTTGCATTCTTACCACAATA
This sequence comes from Pyrus communis, assembly GCF_963583255.1. Lineage (NCBI taxonomy): Eukaryota > Viridiplantae > Streptophyta > Magnoliopsida > Rosales > Rosaceae > Pyrus > Pyrus communis. The sequence continues at coordinate 7,119,276 of NC_084813.1, read as the reverse complement.
ATGTCTTCATAACTTCACAGCAAGAATGGTAATCATGACTTCCAAATCACCAGTAGGGTAATTCATTTCATGAGGTTCCTTTCGTCGTGAAACGTATGTAATCACCCTAACATTTGCATCAACATGCATCCCATACCATTCAAGAAACATCACTAAAAATTTATGATTACCACTAATCTCTGAGAATACTAAAATACGTGCATGAGTGAGGAAATACTTCAGTTGTTGAATTCTTTGCTCACAATTTCCTTCCCACTCATACATAACCTCTTTTCTCAACAATCTCATCAATGACAAAGCAATGACTGAAAAATCTTTCACGAACCGTCCATGATAGCTTGCTAAGCTAGGATAACTCCGAATCCCAATCACGATTCGTGATTGTTCTAAATTCTCAATTTCTGCTACCTTTTATGAATTAACTTGAATACCTGAAGCAGATATAACATATCTCAAAATGCTACTTGATTCATCCAACATTGGCATTTGCTAAACTTAGCATACAACCAACGTTCTAACAATCTTTACTTCACCGACTTAATATGTTTACATGCTCTGCTCTGGCTCAGAATGTACCAGAATATCGTCCATGAAAATGATAACAATTTATCAAGGCATTCCTGGAATACTTCATCCATCAAATTCATAAAGTAGTAGATGCATTCGTCACTCCGAATGGCATCACCAAAACTTGAAATGAACTTAACAAGTCCTGAAAGTTATCATAAGGGCATCCTCACCGATAATCTTCAACTAATAATATCCAGACCTCAAATCAAACTTAGAAAATATACAACCACCTAGAAGCTGATCAAACAACCATCAATGTGAGGTTACGAATAACGGTTTTCAATTGTTACTCGATTCAACTGCTTATAATCAAAGCACAGTCTTAACGTCCATTTTCTTTCTCACCAATAAACTGAGGTTCCCCCAACGTAATGCACTAGGTTAAATAAAAACCTTTATCCACCAATTTCCAATTCTCTTAGTTCAAAAGACAACATTCTATAATATATGGTTTGTACCTGGAGACAAATCAATAGTGAACTCTACATCTTTGACTGGCGGCAATCCAGGTAAATTCTCAGGGAAAACGTCAGGTAAATGTTTGACTACTCCCACTTCTTCCACACTACTAGTAGTGACATCATTTAGCACCACATGAGATAAATATCCTTGGCAGCCTTTTGATAATAATCTCTTTGCTCTCACAGCATAAATAACGGCCTGCCTTACTCCACTTTGCATACTTACAAAAGTAATCTCTAGTCATCCAGACCGATGGAAAATAACATATAATCCAGTCAACATTCAGCTATAAACATAGCTCATACTCTTTCATTCTAATCAACTCAGCCCTCGGCTGCATATATAACTCATAATTAACTCATCGTATCATGTATATCTTGCATACATTCAGTACCACCTCGCGTGGTCTGCAACTCATCACTGTATATAACATAATATGCTCTAGAATAACATCGAAATCCACAATCTAATGAAACAAAAATAGCTGGCAACAATACATACTCTACTAATACTGAGCACTCTGAAAAAGTACGATACTAACATAGGATAACCTACCGGTTTACTTGCTTAACGAATCCACGAATAAGTTATTAATATTACGGTCTGCAGCCCGCAATACTGATAAATCATCGTTGTCTCGATAAGTAAGCAACAACTCTCGAGGGTGTAATATTACTATTTTGCCACTCATTGGGGAAATACATACACACGTCTCAACCGCGTTTATTTACTACTTTCAAGGCAATAACAATAATAACGTAAAATTTCTACATTATTAACAAATAGACTCTAGCTAAGTCATTAAGAATAATTATCGTACCCCTAATCAAATCCAAATAATTCTGAGTATCTTGCAGTGATGTGTAGTTAACACATCCCTGGGCTTGTTGTTGTCTCCCACAACCTCTATTAGTGTAACTACTTCTTTCATGTACACCACGGCCTAACTGACCATAATTAATAGATCCAGGAACTTGCTGGATCGACACCAGTTGTGGCAAAGAAGACTGCTAAGGCTTCTGTTGGCTTTGGACATAATTTGCAGTTCTATGTCCTATCTATCCACTTGTAAAGCGTCCAATGCTTTCTTGCCTACATTCTCAAAGGTGTCCATTATTGTACCTACAGCACAAAGGTACATTTCCTTTACCAAAATCACCTTGTCTCTGAGATCTGAGATTACCAATACATCTATCACTTCGCCTCTGGTCAATGGCATTAAAACCTTTGCCAAAAGAACTAGAATTAGCTTCACTTCTTTTGAAGTTCCGAATCTTTCTATATTCTTGTTATGACGAATCATTAACTTTATCGTCCTCTTTTGATTCCCATTCTTTTATCATTCTTCTTTACTCTCGCTGAACATGTTCTCAGAGTCCTTAAGGCTCAACAACACCTTGTATACTCCTGATAAGAATTACAATGGATAGTGGTCACCCAAAATACCATTGCCTTATGCCACCCAGCCTAAAGCAATATAACACTTCAATCAAAATAGCAGCAATATTCAAATGGGACGAGGCAAGTCTGAGAACTTTTTATAATACTCATTGATCGTCAGCTTTCCTTGTCTCACATTTGCAAACTCTTGCTTTCTACCATCATAAGATGCCAAAGGAAATAATTCTTTTCTTTAAACAAATCCTTAAACAATTCTCAATCGGCTGTTTCCTTTGGTGACAACGAATTATACTCCTGTTTCCACCAGGATACAAGTTCATAACTCAAACCATGTAGTCGTCTCAACCCTTCTGTCAAAAGGAAGATTCCTTTGACTTGCATAATCCAAAACATCTTTTCTAATCGGTTAATCCATCACTTTGCTCCCTCAGGTTCATCATTTCATAAGGTGATTCAAATTCAACTCATAACCCATCTTAAAATGTCCCTTTTTGATAATATACTGAATCACCAAAATAATAGCTTCCCCTAACAGCTAAATCAGGGAGACTAAATTCCTCTAACTACGTGGTTTGCTACGAGGCGGTGTAGTTCTGACAGAATTCACTAGAACTTCTCAAGATGTCCAAGATTGAAACCTGGCTCTGATACCAACTTGACACACCCCGTCCCGAAGGAGGGCATGCTGGCCGTCACGTGAGAGTGACGTAACCATTTGCACAGTTCGGAAGCTTTAAAAATATACAACTTCTAAAATGAAACACCCGAAGGTGAGTCCTTATTTGGTCCATTCTGTCAGAACACCGTTGAATTTCCTCGTAGTCACCACACCTTTGCATTTCCTTAAACCTGGAGGGGCGCAAAACAAAATTGAGTGGGTCAGCAAAACGAACGTATTCAAAACCTTCTTTTCTCTTTTGCATATACTAACCCCTCGCTGTAAAACAAGTATAGTTTCCCAGAAAATAACATATATACGTATGTATAGATATGCCAATCATGCTCCAAAATATGCCATTCATGCTCGAGAATATGCCACATCAGAATCTCATAATAAATGTAAATGCTCAAGCATAATTCACATCAATAACATATAATCTGGCAGCCGGGAGTCACCTAACGTGACCTGTACGGCTGCATATAGAGCTCAAATCTCAAACTCAATAACTGAATCTGCACACGAGTCGGAACCACCTAACGTGGTCTGTACGACAGGCTGGGTGTAATATATACGCTCTAGTGCTACGATCACGTGAAGACTGTGCGAATAATCGCGGGTCACCTACGAGTCGGAACCACCTAATGTGGTCTCCACGACAAGGCTTGCACCTAACTTGGATCCAAGGCGAGCGTGTGGTGCTGGTGAACATACACGTGAAGGACTCTGCCCCTCTCTGGGCGGGAGCACTAACACCGGGGGTGCAGATTATGAGCTCTCTAAGCATCTCAAACTACTAATGAAATACAACCATGAATACCACTTACCTGGTACTTACCTGTGCGTCCACAGCACCAAATACACATAAATATAAATGTATGCTACTACCAATGCATGTGATGATAGTAGTTCAATCGTAGCTTACCTGGGCCTCCTCAGCACCATGCAACAGTATGCATAATTATGGTAATGCACATATTAAAATATGATGCATATATGACAGGATAATTAATTCGTATTTCTTTTAAAATACGTTTCTGGGAAATACGTCAAGCATACGTATATATATATATACTGAAAAATAACTGCCCACTCACAGATCACATCGACGTCTCATAGGTCCCTGAACCTCCCCTAGCTTGGTTACCTTCTTCCTTTGTATAATTTTCACCTATACAAAAAGTAACCAAATTGACGTTATTTAACGCACATACACCAAACATTCGTCCATAACTTTCTCATACGTTGCTCAATTTGGGTGTATGAATATACCACGGTGATCTACACGACGTCACGAACGCGTGACAATTTTCAGAACTCAATTTGGAGCTCTCACGCGCCCCCACGCGCACTGTTCACGCGCTGCCCACGCGCGCGTCTTCTTCCTCGCGTCGCCGGACTGGTTCGCCGGCGGTGGTGTTTTGCCGGAATTTCTGGGTAAATTTCAAAGTGTCATAACTTCTTCATTTCTTAACCATTTTCGACGTACTATATATCAAAATGAAGGTATTGACGAGACGAACACATCCATACCTGTCTCGACCCCTAACTCGCCGTGGTTTCGCCGGAAAAAGCCTCGACAGCTCCGGCCAACTTTGAACACGACGATCCCGACGTCCAAACTTCTCCAACGAAGTACTCCGAGGCTCCTTGGGACCTCACTAACACATCTACAAGCTTCAAAAGTCCAAAAACTAACTAGATTAATCTTTCATGAACAGTACTCGAAATCGGAATACCTCGAATCGACACGAAAACGAAGGATTTCTCACCTGAAAATGGTATGGTTGCACTCGTACGAGCTTCACGAGTTCGATGGTGTCCTTAGTTTCTTCGATCCATCAAGGTTTGGGTGATTTGTGTGTTGTCCGTACGTTTTTGAAGAAAGAAGAAGGAAGAACGGAGCTTGGGAGAGAGAGAGAGAGAAGTGACAGAAAAGAGACAGAGGGAGAGGGAATCACGGGAGAGAAAGAGAGTGTGTGAGTGTGTGTGTGGTCCTACAACACTACACAACACAACACTACACGTAAATGTAACGAACTAGGGGTAAAATTGTAATTTCAAATGTACATTTCGATATTTCCGGGACGGGATGTCACAATATCGTTACCACTTTAACTCTGTTTGTTTCTAGTAATCAAAAGACTAAGATAAACTACTGCTGTTGAAATAATCATTTGGATAAATGGGTTGATTTCTTTGCAATCATTTTCCAGTTGCTAGTTGCCTAATTGACCAAATGCAGCATAAACGGCCTACCTGACCATAGCCAAGTAGGCTAGAGCAATGTGCTCCCCATTTGTACTCAAGTTTGAATCCCAGTCCCGATAAATAGAATTTCGCTCGAATAAAAGAAAATACTAATATGTATATGGGGTACCAATAAATAACTTAAATGAGTGCATACAAGATTCCACAAATGAAAAATAAAGCCGCTTTTATAACAGTCTGCTACTGCATATAAATTCAACCCCTCGACAGAAAAGGGTAATGAAATCATAACACCGAGATTATTTGACACATGAACCCTATTTATTAAAAACGAATGCATTTGAAAACTTATTATTTTTTGGGCATTTAATTTTCTAGACAGAAAGCACCTTATGCTTCGTGCATCACCATGATAGTGTAAATTAAAAATTAATAATTAATAAGAAGGCGAAAGGGAAATAGAATTACCTGAAAAGAGGAATTTGAAGAATAATGACAAGGAAATATATAAAAGAAGCAATGGAAGATATGGTGGTTGCCCATTTCTTTGAAGAAGCCATGGTGCGAGGAACCCTACAAGGGGAGGCAGAGATGGAACTTATCACGGTACAAGACACAGCAGTGACACTTGTGCATCGAGTTTTTGTGTTTTTATTTTCCCTCTTTTTTAATAAATTCACTCAGATTTGTTTTAATGACTCATCAAAGAATAAAATTCTTGAGGAAAACTCAACTCTTTCTAATTTAAATTGTTTTCTCAATGAGGCCTGACTAGGCATGCAAGTTGGATAGAAAGTTCAATTCCGACCCGAAAATTTGTTATTTTGGCACACCAAAAATTCAAACTCTTTCTAATTAAAATTGTTTTCTTAATAAGTGGACCTAGGACATTTTCTCTTCTTGTTGTATAACTGAAGCCAACCCGTGAAGAAAGACTCAAATTTCATATAATTGAGGAAATTTTTTGAAATGTTGTAGGACTTAATACACACTTTTCAATTAGTCATATAAACTAATATTTAAGCAATTTGTCATATTAATTTTTTTAAATCATTAATTTGTCATCTCAGTCTACCTCTGTTAAGTTTTCGATTCAAAATAAGTCAGGTGTCTTGCACATAACTTGTTTTCAAGTAGGTGCTTATCCAATGGGTGTTGATGTTGCACTATAAGTGGCTTTGGATTATAATAATAGGAGACAAAAGTTTGAAGTCTTAGCGGGTTCTTGCTTTATTCTAACTACGAATACTGCCCTAGGAAATGGAACAAGGCAGAGCAGAACCACCAAAAGAAAGGGAATCAATAAGAAACCCCAAAGTTTGTTAAGTATAAAAATCCTCCCAATCGGAAACAAGAGCTGTTATACCAAACTACAGTGCAGTTTTCAAATTCAGTTTATTCAAATTCCTCCCGCCACACCACAAAGCCATAATGCTCTCTAAAAACTCTTCATGACACTTGTGAAGAATTATCAAGCACTCCTCTTATGAGCCAATTCTTTACCACCAAAACCAAGAACCACATTCCACAAGAAAAGTTACTGTGACATTCATTTGATCAAGATCAAGCTTCTGTGGTCCTAGATCAAACACTCATGTTTTGGTGTTTTCAGATACTTGTAGATCACATCAGAGGGAATTTACCCCAAAGATTGCTAACCATATTCACTTGTTAAATACAAAAATTATTACTTTGTTCACATGTTAGAAATTTTCGAATTTATAATGTCATCTCTACCATCTATAATAATGGGTATCGTATAACCTATTTGTCTTACATGTGCAATCCATGAATAGAACATGGTTAAATGCACGCATTATCCAAGTGATTAGTCATATGCCTCTCAAATACTTGTGTTAATTAAGATAGTCTACATAACAATATATGCATCTTCGTTCTACTAGCTTTCTCAACAACTCAATTTCTATTTCTAACATTGTAGATTCTCTTCATTGTGGTTTCATTTTTGGTCTCACCAAGATCTTAGACGTATCCACTAACAAGGTATATATTTTCTTTTGTTAAACGCCTTCATACGAATGTCCTTCAAGATGCTTACCAAAAGGATTGAATTGTTATACCTTTACTCTGAACTATTTTTACCTACTAATCTGTATAGGGTAAAATAGTAAAGGTGTGAACTAATTGCACCGATGTTTGCCTAAAAACTGTAGGAATCATTGGATGCCCAGATGATTCCAAATCCCTATATGTTTTATTCAAAGAAATTTCAACATGTTCGGTTTTCTGCATTTCTGTTCTCTTTTGTGTGCATAGGAGGACCACAAGCAAAATCTTCAAGGGAATACAACCAAATTGGCAGATTTAAAACAACTGTCACCTCGCCATCGAATCTTCACCTGCTTCGACTTCCAAAAACCAACAAAGTAAAAATTGAGAAACCTCAAAGCATGTGATGCGGATATTTATTTATGTTTTCCAACACCGATCTCACAAAGAACTTCAGATATATATATATATATATATATCTCTCTCTCTCTCTCTCTAGAAAATAGATGATAACTAACACTGTTATTTAATAAATGGTCTATTTCTGTTCAGTTAAAACCTAAAACGTGAATTTTCTAGTGAGCTGTTTGTTTGCTTGAGATGTTGCCGACAAATCCAGTTGTGAAAAAATTATATTGAATGAATTGTACATGACTGTCTGTGATGTGACGAACATCAAAAGTTTAAGATGCAGTCTTTTCAATAAACAAACAATAGGGATTCCCCTTGCCAAGGTACGGCGCAATTATATTACAATCCGTTTAAATACTGCAAACAATCGATATAATTTAATTAAGAGTGCTGTGTAGGAATATGAGCATGATAGTAAGTTGATTTTCGACAGCTGTTATGATTCAAACAAATATAAAAAGTCTTACGATAAGAGAATTATAAGAATTACTAAGGAATAAGATTGAAGGTGCAGTGCGATCCTATCGCGTGAGTTAGCATTCAACTAGAATTTGGCTTCCTATATGGATTATGATAAGTCATTTTTTGTGTTGGAATGACTGTTAGTTAATTGAATTTCTATAAACTGGAACTCAATCTTTTGAATATTGAGTTTGACCTAGATGAGTGGGAGCATTCTGTAGACATCGAATTTTTGTGTGTTTACACATTCCAATTTTAGATCTTATATGCAATAGACTTAACTCATACACAGGTTGGAGAATGTTAGAACATGAGTATGAGAATGTATGTTACGGTAATTATTTGGATTCAAATTGGTGCAGAGAAGTCTTATAGAAAGAGGTTTTGAATTGTTCCAGACGATATAGGATTGAAACACAATTTTCATCCTAGTTTTTGCACTCACGGTTGGACAAGGATTTCTTGTTAGCATTCCACTTGAATTCTAATAAGAGAGACAAGTGGATTGAACATTTACATATAGTAATTCTCTACTCTCACAAAACATACGCTCTATGTTGAATCAAAGGCCTATTGTTGATTAAGCATTGAAGATTTGGTCATAGAGGAGAAGGTTTGCTATAGAAGATTGGTAACTTCATATATCATCTTCGATCTCTTTAAGGAAAGGTGCATTACTTGAAGTCTGATATAGCTTCTTCTTGGACTACTTCTCTAGGTCAATTTGGTTATTATGTTTATCGAATTGTAGTTTTGATAATTGAATGATTTGTGGTTCATAAGCTTGATCTGTTAGCTCATGTTTTTTGTAAGTTCAGTCTTACATCCAATTCTTAGGCCCTATAGACTAAGAAAATTGTGGTCATCCACGATTCAATCTTAAATCAACTAAGAAAGAGAAAGCACAATAATAAATGCTAAATAACCGTTGATTAAAATCAAACAGTGAGATACCACAATTTTCATAAACGATATAGTCCTAAAATAACATAATAAAATTGATTAAACTAATGAAAGCAGCATGTTGCCTCTCTGATTAAGTTGGTTGATGATAAACACCACATCAACATCATACATTCAAGCTTCAACAATTATAAGGAAGCTTAAAAAATCTGTCACTGTAGCGTGCTATAATTATAATTAATGATCTTATCTTCACATTACAATTCATGGACAAGTTTCCAACCAAACTGAGGTAATTTTTAATTTTTATATATAAAAGCAACGATATTGAGTGAACGAAAATCATGGCACACCGCACACCGCACACCGCACACTCTCCATATATATACAAAAAAGAGCAAGTTGGTGCACAACACCGCCAAAGTCATCATCTGCAAATTCAAAAAAAATATAAAAAATGAATAAGGGAATCAAAGGAATACATGATAACTTTCTTCCAATGTGAATAATTAATGTCTTCTTATTTCTAAAGACAAACAGCATTTTTTCTTAAATCGAATGTTAATAAACTTTTAGGCATCATGAACTTTCACTACCTTTTATTTTCTAAATTAAAAATAAAAAATAAAAACCAAATTGACACACTCTAACTCGATTAGCTTTCCAATTAAAGGTGAAAATATGTTGATCATCACTAAATTAACAATAAAATTCATCGTTGAGACGATGAAATATCATCAACTTAATGATTAAACCATGAATAAAAAAATTGTGATGTGAAATATTTTGAAATCGTCACAAAAGCGGTTGCCAAAATAGAAACGCCAAAAGCGAAGAGATATCATGTCCATTTTCAGTGATGTCACTTGCCTTTTGGCTCAAACCAAGCACCGTTTTCACAATTTCTTACCACAAAAACTGCAAAAGTCGAAGAAATACAACCAGGCACTGGAGAAATTTTTTTATTGTGATGGGAACACATGAGGTATATCATATGTTTTTATATAAGTAGTGAAAAATTTTACTTTTTAATTTATTAACTTTTTAACACACATATCATATAATTTATATAATAACACGTAATATACTACTTCGTGTTCTAATTACATTCAAAAAATCTCTGCAGGCACAGGCTCTCACATGCGGGTCAGATAACGTACTCATGTGGGTCACGCGTCCAAGGCCATAATATGCTCCTCAAATAAGAGTCTGGATTCTCATCGTATTCTCTTTGTGAGGATCTGGAAATCTGAAAATCGTGTTCATACATCATACATTGTGTGGTTAAAAATTATTTTAAATATTTTATTTAAAAATAAACATAAACATTATTTGGTAAAAATTGACCGCACAATATACGATTAACGGACACGATTCACGAATTCTCAAAATCATTATCAAAAAGGATTCGGAGAGGATTCAGTTGGCTCAAATAATTCACCACCAATCATTGCACTACGACCACCACCGCCACATCCACCACTATTTGTATGCTCAAACTGCACTCCGCAAAAGTTCTCTCAGTTTACTTCTCACTATGTGGAACAACCTCCCCTGCGACCTCCTCACCAACGTCTTCTCCTTCCTCTCCGCCGACTCTTTTGCATGCGCCAAGTCGACATGCAGACACTGGCAAGCCTGCGCCTCCTCCGCAGCCGGTAACTACCCGTTTTTGCTGCAGAATCATCACCCGCCTTGGTTCGTAGCTTTGCCACTGCACGACCATGGTGCTCTATGCTGCTGCTACGCCCTCAATCCAAGTAACAACAACTGGTATGTTCTCTCCATGGATTTCTTACCAGCCCCAGTAAGGTATGTCGGCCCACTGGACAGCTTCATCTTGCTAAGGCCCACAGTTTCGACATTTCTCCAATTGGGTATGTGCAACCCTTTCACAAGGCAATACAAGCCCTTCCCAAAGTTGAACATCAAAAGGACCAACCCAGCTGTTGGTGTTGTCCCAGTCAGGTCAGTCGCGTCGCCAAACAACTCATTACTCTGTGAAACAAATGCTACCTTTCAAATTTCGTGTTTTAGTTCTAGGGTCTACGTGGCGGGCGGGATGTCTGAGGCATCCCGCGGTGGTGCCACGTATGAGCCTACATTGGAAATGTACGATCCGCAGCTTGACATGTGGTGGGTCGTCGGGTCAATGCCGATGGAGTTTGCTGTGAGGCTAACAGTTTGGACCCCAAAGGAGAGTGTGTATTGTGATGGGGTGCTATATTGGATGACCTCGGCCCGGGCGTATAGCCTAATGGGCTACGAGATTGGGTCAAACACTTGGAGGGAGCTGAGTGTCCCAATGGCAGACAAGCTGGAATTTGCTGTGCTGGTGCTGCGCAATGGGAGGTTGACACTTGTCGGCGGCGGAGTGTGCGTTTCGGGTGCTTGTGTATGGGAACTTGGGGAGGGAGATATTTGGGTGTTGGTTGAGAGGGTACCTGGTGAAATGGGTATGAAATTGCTGGGGGATAGGGGAAGTTGGGCGAGTACAAAATGTGTAGGTGGTGATGGGGCTATTTATTTGTATAGAGATCTTTGGGCAGGAATGATAGTTTGGAGAGAAGTTGGGGATAAGAGTAGGAGTCAATGGGAATGGCATTGGATTGAAGGGTGTTCTTCAATTAGAGGAAAACATGTGAGGAACTTGCAAGTTAAAGGAGCTCTTATATACCCTAATCTTGTACCCTCATTCATGTTCTAATCAAACAAACATCTCTTTTTGTCCTTTTTTTGCTTTACACATTTTGTTTTTAATCAAGGGACAAGTAATGATTCGAATTGAAATATCTCTAACGTTGTAATTTACCTTTTATTTTCATTAATCGTTTTCTTGAAATTAGAGCAAACTTCATGATTGGTACCTCGCGATGAAATGTTATCACCCATAAGTTGTTGGTGTCATGCTAAAAAACAGGGCACGTAACAATACAACACCCTATCCCCTTGATAATAATAAATTTAAAAATGACAATCAAACGAAGCAAAAATTTAAGAATAAGTAAATTTCCAATTACGTGTTGTTCAGAAGGAATATTGCTGACAAGATACTCAACAAGTTTAGGAAAATATTTATGACACAATGGGCAAGATATCTAGTAATATGAAAGGATATCGCAAAAAGGGGAAATATTAAGTTAATACTAAAGGGTATCACTCATAGGGCAAGATATCCACTTAGTTGAGCAGACACAAGTTGATAATAATCAATAATGGATATCGCTCACAAGGCAAGATATTCAAATTCAACAGTTAAAACTAATTATGGGTTTGCTCACAGGGTAAGTTATCCACTTAGTTTAGTAGAATGAAATATCGCGAACGAAGATATGCAATAAGATGTCAATAACGTATATCACCCACAGTATCACGCTACAATCTCGAGATTCGTCCAGAATTAACACGTGACGTCATTAAATCATGTCTCGCTCTCGAGACATGACCAAAATAGACTAACGGTCCAATAGCATAGTAACTTTTCCTTTTATTTCATGGTTGTATCTAACCTCTGTTTCAGACAACTTACATACCCTAGAACGGGATCAAGCCATTCGTAATTCACCCACTGATAAATTCTGACATTCCACATGGCACTTCCTAACAAAAAACATGGAATTTAAGGATCATTCAATTCCTTAAACTGAAAGAGTATGATTCACATATATCACATTGCTTTCCACCAATAGTTCCATAATTACATCAAATAATAGATTCAAATCAAAGATGCACAATATTAACATCTAACTACTTTAATCAACCAAAGGTCAAATATCATATCACTAACTTTAATAAAACCAACCTCCACAAGGTTTGTCATATTTCTCTACATGCAATCCATATATCTAGTATTATAACCTTAAGTTACAACCACAAGAGTAACCTTAAGAAACTTCTATGCACAATGATATAGGGTTCAATGAAAACAGGGTTATGGACCACTCAACGGAATCCAAATCTAGAATATGTATGGTTCCCCAATGCTGATTAACTAGGCAGAACCATATACATCCATCTGATAGCGTGATTTCCTAATGTGGATTAACCAGGCAGAATCATTTATGGATCTAATGTAGCCAAGTATGCAGTGATCGCCCTCCCCCAAATGAATGTGTATGATCCCTCAATGCTGATTAACCAAGCAATATCTAATAGAGTGGTCCCCTAATGCGGATTAACCAGGCGATGTGAAATCCCGTTCTCGGATTTCACTGTTATAATCTACGTATTTGCATTATTGAGATTTTATATTATTTTTCGAGAATTTATATTAGTTTATATGAAATTAGATTTCAATTAAACTAGGTACGAAGGGTGAAGTTTGGAAAATTATTATTTACTCGTTGACCTTTTGAGGTCACAAGTAACGTTTTTGAATAGGTCTCGAAGCCACGAGTGCATAGGCGAAAGCCGTTTGCGAATCCGAATTATAACGGTATAGTTACGGACATTTGAAGTTGTGAAACTTTAGGTTGTGAAAATTATTTAATTTCCACTAGAGGGTAAAAGGCCCAAATATATATTTGGGTTAAGGGAACCGGTTAAGGGAATTAGAAAAGAACCAATGAGGAGGAGAAAAAAAAACAGAGAAAAAAAAAATAGGAAGGAAAAGAGCTGCTGCTAACCCGTTTTGGGGTTGAATTGGATCCGTTAACCCACAAACTTGAACCGCTTGTATCTCCTTCATCCGAACTCCGTTTTGAGTGATCTTGGTGTCCATGGAAAGCTCTTGATGAGCCCTACATCTTTGTAGTGTTAGATTCCTTAATTTCTTTCCCATTTTTCCAGTTCGAAGCCACAAACCCATGGGTGTTCCGGCGGCTTTATCCCTTTTTCCGGTGGCTCCGGCAAGTTTCACCGTCCATGACCACCACCAACAGACTCCTCTCAACCCCAGGAACAAGGCCTAAGCGGTGTTGGAGGCGTCAGAGTTCAATTGGAAGCCAAATTCGATGCACACCCACCTTAGGGTTCCGACGGTTCGTGGCCAGTTTGGGGTGTTTTCCGGCCAAATTGGCCTTGGCCGTAGGTATAAAGTTTACTCTTCTCATTGAGATCGTCATTTTGTAAATTTTGGTAATTTTTTGAAATAGTTGGATTTTTCCGACGAGTCTGGACGGCCAACCGCCACCCGCAGCAGTGCGTGGCCAGGGGCCGTCGATGTCACTCTTAGGCTAAATTAGATGTCTTGAGCTCAGTTGTGGTAATTGTATGACATAGGTTGATGGAACCTAAATTCTCTACGATACATTAATTGTTAAAAGTGTGAATCGACAATCCGACCGTTGGATCGTCACCAAACTTTAACATATGTGATATGGTTATTACCTTGATTTCTTATATTAGTATCATTTGTGAATATGAATTGGTCTTATAAGAGCAACTCCAGCGTTGGAGCCCTCCCCCCTGGCAGTACACTATTCAATCCACCTAATGAACAGTAACTGCCCTTAATGAACAGTAAGTAGCCCTGGCAATAGAATTTGCATCTCCACCGTTACACTTCAATAGCCCTGGCAATAGGCAATAAAATATTAGTATTTTTTTTATTTATAAAATAATACAAAATAATTTTAATTGCAACATCGGATAAGTTTTTAATCGTTCTCGTTGCGCCACGTGTCATTATCCGAAGTATTATTAAATAATACAAAATAATACAATTATTGGTGATGGATTTCTGATAAGATTATTAACCAATCACGTCGCGCCACGTGTCATAATCTGTTCACAATCTTTGAGGATAGATTTCCATCAGATTTTTAACGAATGACGGCATGCCACGTGTCATAATCTGTTCACAATCTTTGAGGATAGATTTCCATCAGATTTGTAACGAATGACGGCATGCCACGTGGCATTATGCACAACCTAATCCTTTCTGAATCCTCTATATAATCCACCATCCATCCTCACAAATCTCACACCAAAATTCTCAAGATCTCTATTATTATTCATAGTTTCTGCTTCCTTATTCACAAAAATCTGTATCATTATTCATAGTTTCTGTTTCTTTCTTTCAATGTCTTCTTCTTCTTCCTCAAGGATGATGTGGGAATTCAATCAGGAAGAGGAAGAATTGGTTAACGAATCAGAAGCAATCTTCAATCACCAGGGGGTAAGAAATGAGAGGGAAGAGGATGAGGAGCGTCAAATGAGAGATAACGAAGTAAGAAGGGGCAGAGCCTCACATTCCCGTCGAGTTATCCAAGCTGCGGCTCAGATCTGCAGGCCCAGCCGTTCCGGAAACCTTGATAGAAGCAGGCAACGACGAGGTATGGAACTCTTGGATGATTATTTTGTTCCTAATAGTGCATTCCCTGATACATACTTTAGACGTCGTTTTAGAATGGAACGACATTTGTTCAACAAAATCATGATTGCTGCTTGCAACCATGATTCTTATTTTGTGCAAAAAAAAGATGCTTTTGGTGCTATGGGTCTACTGCCTGAGCAAAAAATTACTGCTGCCTTGCGGATGCTTGCATATGGAGCATCTGCAGACCAAGTGGATGAGATAACGAGGATGGGGAAATCAACCATTCTTGAGTCCCTGATGAGGTTTTGCGGAGCAATCGAATCTATCTACACCGCTGAGTACCTCCGCAAACCTACACACATGGACTTGGAGCGGCTGTTGAAGAAGGCGGAGATGCGTGGCTTTCCTGGATGATTGGAAGCATTGATTGTATGCACTGGACGTGGAAAAACTGTCCAAGTGCATGG
Organism: Pyrus communis; assembly: GCF_963583255.1. NCBI lineage: Eukaryota > Viridiplantae > Streptophyta > Magnoliopsida > Rosales > Rosaceae > Pyrus > Pyrus communis. The sequence goes on along the minus strand of NC_084813.1, from coordinate 7,103,462 downwards.
CAAGGCGCTTACGGGGACAGAAAATGAGCAAAAAGTATCATTCTGGAGGCGGTGGCATCTTTTGATACATGGATTTGGCACGCCTTTTTTGGGGTCCCGGGAGCTCAAAATGACATCAACGTCCTTGCCCAATCCCCAGTGTTCAACGATGTCCTGCAAGGAAAGGTACCAAAAGTTACGTATGAGGTCAACGGACGTATGTACGACGGGCCATACTACCTAGCTGGTCAACATTTGTCAAAACAGTGCCACGTCCGCTAAGTGCAAAGGAAAAACACTTTGCAAGCTGTCAAGAGGGGTGCAGGAAGGATGTGGAGCGTTGTTTCGGTATCCTCCAAGCTCGCTGGGCGATCGTCAGAGGTGCTGCCAGATTGTTTGATGTAGAGTCGCTTCGATCCATCATGATGACGTGCATCATTCTTCACAACATGATTGTGGAAGATGAGTACGATTATGAAGCTGTTGATGAATATGAGCCAGACCCGATGAACAATTCAAGAACACGTATATATTGTGCTTATGACGCCACCGATGAGCCCGTGCAACATGAGCCATTACAAAGGGATGGACGTTACAATGAAAGGCTCATTCAACGATATACTGCATTTCAAATGCCAGACATGCACAATGCCCGACAAATTGACTTGATAGAGCACCAGTGGGCATTGAAACAAGCTGAAGATAATTAAGTTCATTTAGTGTGTTTTTTTTAATTTGGTATGTTTATGTTATTTTATTTGGTGTGTTTTATTATTTGGTATGTTTATGTAATTTTTTTATGTTTATGTTTATGTAATTCTTAGTATATGTAATTCTTAGTATGTTTATGTTTATGTTTATGTAATTCTTAGTATGTTTATGTTTATGTTTATGTCATTTTTTTATGTTTATGTTTATGTAATTCTTAGTATATGTAATTCTTAGTATGTTTATGCTTATGTTTATGTTTATGTAATTTTTTTATGTTTATGTTTATGTAATTCTTAGTATATGTAATTCTTAGTATGTTTATGTTTATGTTTATGTAATTTTTTTATGTTTATGTTTATGTAATTCTTAGTATATGTAATTCTTAGTATGTTTATGTTTATGTTTATGTTATTTTTTTATGTTTATGTTTATGTAATTAGAACGATGGACTTTTAATTATTTTATACAAGGACTTTTAATTAGAACGATGGACTTTTAATTATTTTAACAAGGACTTTTAATTAGAACAATGGTCATGGTCATGGACTTTTAATTATTTTATACAAGGAGGTAGAGGGTTTGTTAATAACTTACCAAGGAGGCAGAGGGTCTGTTAATAATTTTCATGTCGTGAGGAAAGCAAGGAGGCAGAGGGTAATTCTTAGTATAAATAACTTACCAAATTAATTTGAATAAATATTCAAGAAATTGGAAACAACATAAATAATACAAACAATAAATAATAAATTACAACCCAAAGTGATTAGAAAATTATGGGCTCCGATTACAAAAAGTACTCTATTCATCATCACTTAACCAATTTGTAGTGCTAGGATGATCTTCTCTTGCGGTGCTAGAACCACCTTGGCTTGCTATTGTTTCTCTTGCACGCCTCCTTCGCACCACGTCCGCTTTTTCTGACTTCCAAAAAAATTTAGAATTTGGAGACTTCCCTTCTAAAGACATGTTCATAATCTCACGATCTTGTTGAGCCCGTCTTTCTTCTCTAACATGTTCCCTTTCTTGCCTAAGTAGCTCTCTTTCTCTCTCATTAGCATAAAATTCTCTCTCAACAGCTGCTGCTTTTGATGCATCTCTAGCCTTATCAGCCTCATCTTTCGCCAGTTCCCTCGCCAAAGTCAATTCACCTTGGCGAGTAAGTTCTTCCATGAACTTTGCATAATCGTTCTTCGAAGCACTCCCTTTTCTCTTTGAAGCCTTCTTACCTTGAGGCCTAATTGGAAAACGGGTCGAACCCGACGCTTGTTCAGGGAGGGGCGTTTCGGGCACTTCTTCTGCATCATCTTCATGAACATGATCGGGTGTAGAGTGTAGAGGGGTGCTGTTCATGTGCACTTCTGGACCGACTGGCACAACTCTAAATTTAGGACAATCTTTGACAATATTCCAACATTCCCACCGGTTGAATGATTTATTTTTGCTTTTGGTTTTGGCAGCGTACCAAGCTTGTGCTTGAAGTTCCTACACAATAAAAATAAGTAACAAATAAATAATTATAATGAAAATAAGTAACAAATAAATAATACAAACAACATAATTATAATGTAAGTCAGTAACAAATAAATAATACAAACCATAAATAATAAATTATGTATGTAACAAATAAATAATACAAATAATAAATAATAAATAATAAATAACAAATAAATAATACAAACAATAAATAATAAATTATGACAGTAACAAATAAATAATACAAACAATAAATAATAAATTATGTACGTAACAAATAAATAATACAAACAAATAATTATAATGTAAATTTGGGTATCAAATAAATAATATATTGTTACCTGATCCGAGTAATTTTCCCCACTTCGAATATTACTACTAGCTTGTGCCAAGGCGTCTCTCCACGTACTAAACGATTGGCTAAGTAATTTCCAACGACTGGACATCGATTCTTTGGTTCTTTTCCCACCAATTTTCTCAAGAAAATTGGTATGAATAAGACTCCACATTTCTCGCAACTGCATCTCATTACCCGTAAGGGAACTATGAGTAACTTCAACCCAGCTAGTACACAACGCAACATCTTCAATAAGCGACCAATTCGTATCTGCACCAGTGGTCATTTTTTTGAAAAAAAATGGATTCAAAATTTGAGACAAAGAAAGGAATGTGATTGAAAGTAGTTGAGAAAATATGAAATTGTTGTGTAAGGTAGATGATAATGAGAAGGTATTTATAGAAAAGTAGAAAAGTAAAAACAATTTTTTTTACAATTTTTTTCAGATTTTTCAGATATTTTTTTGAATTTTTTTGAATTTTTTACAATTTTTTTAAATTTTTATTCAATTAATTAATCTCTGCCGTTGGATTTAAAAAATTTTGAATTTCAACACTCCAGATTGTGCCACGTGTCACAACGGTAACTTTTCAGATTTTTAAAACTATTTTTTCATTTATTTTTTAATTTATAAAGCATTTTAATATCCACCGTTGATCTCAGATCGAACGGTGGATATTAAATCTGACTTAATTTTTTTTTTTTACCGTTGAGATCGAACGGTGCGTTAGATCCTAACGGTTCACATTAAGTGACCGTTAGGATCTAACGCACCGTGGAAAGCCACGTGGCTTCCCAACGGTAACTGACGGCTTCTGTTTTTTCTGATTTTTGTGTCGGCGACGCGCCCCCACGCGCGGGTGGGGTGCACGCGCCTGACACAAAAAATTTTAAATAATGCGCTGACGCCACCCTGGCGTCAGCCTTGCGTCACCCCCACCTCGGGCTCAAGGGCTGGCAATCCCCCACGGGCCCGGAGCTCGGGCCTCCCCCTTCCATCGGGCTGGGCTACGCTAGACCACATCGCCTGGCCCTCGGGCCCCTTGTTTCTCCCCTGTCCCCCGAGCAAAACCCAACGGTGGGAATGCTCTAATTATGATTTCTATTGAAATGTGAACTTAATTAACTATGATTTGGCTTGTGTAATGATGATGTTTGTGATATATATGTGTTTAATTAACTTTTTAATAATGTGAATGATAATTATGATGAATTTTATGACAATTATGGGATCTAAATATTTTTTTGATAATTATTTGGATATGCTTGCCAATTGAATACCCATTTGAACTTGGCACTATTACCTAGCATGAGATGGAGATGGAAGTCAGGATATAAGTTAGTACTTTATTAGATTTTTAGTAGAAATAGTGATTAAGGGAATTTCTTGTGTTGTGCTTCATATGACTAGATGCTGGTTGATATGTGGAATCGATAGCATGTATGCGTATAATTATGTTTAATGTGTGATGATGAGATTGCACCACGTAGTTGTGGTACATGGATGGTCCTGCTTGGTATATCCGCGATGGGGGACCATATGTATTTGGAGGTGATCATGCTTGGTATATCTGCGATGGGTGATCACTACATGCACGATAAGTTTATGCCTATGGTCCTGCTTAGTATATCCGCAATGGGGGACCATACGCATTCTAGAGGTGATGATGATTGGTTGTACATGGTACATTTTTAGGCGATCATATTTGGTTTGGTTCCGTTGAGTGGTCCGGAACCTGAGGTTGTTGAATTTCGTGAAGTGGCCAAAAATTTCATTGTTTGGAGAAGTAGGCTTGGTCTAACTGTGTCACTCTAGCCTTAGATATATATATATATATATATATATATATATATATATATATATGTATGTATATGTTTGTGTCAATGGCTTCGAGAGTCTTGTGAATTGAATTAGAAAAGATGTTGGACGTTTGAGTGACTCCTTCGGGATTTTCTATGATTCGATTATGATTTCATAAGGTATGAATTTAGAAGATATGAGAATGATTGTTTTACTTTGATCTCATTAATTAATTAATTAATGCGGCTAAAGGATGGTTTTGTGTTAGTCAGCTCTTAAATATGATGTGTGTTATGATTGCGATATCATGATGAGACTTAATGATTTTTATGTTGGCTGGGAGTGAGATCATGTTTTCATGGGGATTGGTTATATAGCCTGAGTCCAGGAATTACATGTTGTCAAGTTATATTGAATGATTGAAGAATGCAATGCTTTTTTGCTTGAACTTAGTGGATTAAACGTCTGATTTTGTGTAGTGAACTACGAATGGCTTGATCCCTATTGAAGGTACGTAGGCAGTCTAACGAAGAGGTTAGATGCAACCATAAGGCGAACGAAAAATTTCTTTACGAATTGATTCTTGAATTGTGATTTGCCATATTCCGGAGACAGGATATGTGAGATATACGAATATTTGGTGACGTCACGTGTCGATCCTTGACGTATGTCGAGATCGGGGCGTGACAACTTTAATGGTATCAGAGCAATTGATCTTACTCTATGATATACAACCTTCTCAAGTCTTGTTGGCGTGAATTACGATAGGCATTGTGGTACATGATTTCACAATTTTTTTATGCATAAAGGTGCATTCATGTGATATATGTTTATATATACGGGAATTATGATTTGCATTGGTATTACTTTGGCCAACGGGTTTTGAACCAATTGAATTACTAAAATTAGTATCACTAGAGACTTAGTGAAGCTTTGCAGACTTACCTCGGTGAGTGACTTTAATTTATGTGATATTGGTGATTACCCTGTTTTCGTAATTGTTATCTTGTGTGGATCTGACTTGATTTTATAAATGTGTTTTCTGTTAAAACGTGATTCTTTTATAATTGGCCCTCGATCTATGATTATTAAATGTGATTTGATTCATGGATTGGTAATATTTGGGAAAAGTGATTCGAATTGCATATTGAAATGTTTTGTAAATTGAGGGCTAGTAGTGGACTATGACCCTGCTTGGTTAAATCCGCATTGGGGGGTCACTAGTGGTCCTGCTTGGTTAATCCACATTGGGGGACCATACTTTATGCATGGTTCACGCTTGGTTAATCCGCGTTGGGTGATCCTTATGGCCATGTATGGAGTGATCACGCTGGGTTAATCCGCATTGGGTGTTCACTTTCTAACAGCTGTAGGAGTGACTTTGCTTGGTTAAACTGCATTGGGGGGTCACTGCCTACTTGGTTACTTTCTTAGGGATGGCTTTGCTTGGTTAATCCGCTTTGGGAGGCCACTTCCTGTTTGGTTACTTATGTAGGTTTCGGCCGAATTGCTACCTCTAGCCCTACTTTTCATTGTGTTGTATGAGATTATGGTTGTGAGATATTGTGATTTATTTCAGACGAACTGTTGGATGTCTAGGTGACTCCTTCAAAGTTTTCAAAGGTTTGGTATTGATTTCTTATGAATGATTTATATTCAAGGTTTATAAATTGTGATTGATGGCTGGTTTTATTAATTGTATTACATACTTGGATTATTGTCCCTCACCCGAGCTTTGCAGTTATTCGAGTTTTGGTTGGTCAGTGCACCATTCTCATGATGTAGGCATGGATTATACATGTGATAGATTTGGGTAGATTATGAGAAACCACTGGATATTTTGGATTTCGTTGAGTTGTTTGAAATCCTTGCTCTTACTTATTATTTTCATAAGGTTAGTCTGACCCTAGATTTGAGTGAATGGGGAGTAATCACAGTAGAACTTGTGAATATAAATGAATTCACCATGTTATTACTTATAATCCAAGTGGGGATTTATGTAGAGTTCTTTAATTAAATTCGTGAAATGTGATTAAATTCGTGAAATGATATGTTATTTCATTGATAGATTGATGTAGTTAGACGTTAATGTTGTGCATCTTTGATTCATGGAGATGAGTAATTGGAGTGATTGTGGAATGATGTTGGATGTGATTGTTACTATTATGAATAGATTAGTGGATCACAGTGGCTGGAGAATAAGACTATGCTTCGTTGGTTCTTTGATATGTTACATGCTATGAATTATGGTATTATGTTGAACCATAGTGATTTAATTGATTGATGAAATCGGTGTTTCGCCAATGATGATTATGGTTAGACATTTTCAAATCTTATGGCCATGATAATTATGATTGAAAATTTTAATATTTATGAAAGTCATGATGATTTTATGAGCGGGAATGAAATCGTAACCTAAGGCTATGATTGGTTTAATATATAGTGGTGAATAATTGTGATTTGGAATTCCAATGAATGTGGCTGGAATTGTTGATATGTGATTTGCCAATTCTGATGGTTTGGCTTGAAATTCTAATATTTATTTGATCAATGAGGGTTACGGTTGGAATTTATGATGTTTGTTTTGCTAATGATTAGTATGGTGAAAATTTTCTGAAGTTGGTATCACCAGTGGGTGTGGCTAGAAGTTTTGAGGAAGAATCGTGGTAACGGCTATGTATAGTCAATAATGGTAAGTGGTTTTACCAATGTTTGTGGTCATTATGCTAGTATTTATCTAGCCAATGGTAGATGTGGTTTGATAATCAGGTATTTATTTAACCAATTCAGATTGCGGCTTGATGTTTGATACATATTTTGCCAATGTGCATGGCTAGACTTTCTAATATTTATTCTGCCAATAAATGTTACTGGGAATCTGAGTATATGGGTGAGAATCATGATGATCTATCCGTTGATTTATTTATTTTGAGCTTGAATAAACTCGTAGACTGAGGTTATAATTTTATTCACTATAAATGGAATGATAGGGAAAGTTGTAATTATAAATTTGGTTGGTTTGGTTGCCAGAATCATGAGTATATTGATGAATTCTTATTAAATGTGGCATTCTTTGTGCTTGTACCAAGATTTGGTTTTGAGATCGTCTTGAAACGAAGATAATTGAAATTGTGAGTTGCAGTTCGATGTTGTCGAACTTGATGATAGTCAAATTCAAGTATAATGAAAGTGTGAAAGTCATTATGGCATCGTTACCTATTAAATATGTGGCATTGGTGAATATGGAATTGATACTGAAATTTCGAGGACGAAATTTTATAAAGGGGAAAGAATGTGAAATCCCATTCTCGGATTTCACTGTTATAATCTACGTATTTGTATTATTGAGATTTTATATTATTTTTCGAGAATTTATATTAGTTTATATGAAATTAGATTTCAATTAAACTAGGTATGAAAGGTGAAGTTTGGAAAATTATTATTTACTCGTTGACCTTTTGAGGTCACAAGTAACTTTTTCGAATAGGTCTCGAAGCCACGAGTGCATAGGCGAAAGCCGTTTGCGAGTCCGGATTATGACGGTATAGTTACGGACATTTGAAGTTGTGAAACTTTAGGTTGTGAAAATTATTTAATTTCCACTAGAGGGTAAAAGGCCCAAATATATATTTGGGTTAAGGGAACCGGTTAAGGGAATTAGAAAAGAACCAATGAGGAGGAGAAAAAAAAAAGAGGAAAAAAAAAAAAAAAAAAAAAAAAAAAAAGGAAGGAAAAAGGCTGCTGCTAACCCGTTTTGGGGTTGAATTGGACCCGCTAACCCACAAACTTGAACCGCTTGTATCTCCTTCATCCGAACTCCGTTTTGAGTGATCTTGTGTCCATGGAAAGCTCTTGATGAGCCCTACATCTTTGTAGTATTAGATTCCCCAATTTCTTTCCCATTTTTCCAGTTCGAAGCCACAAACCCACGGGTGTTCCATCGGCTTTATCCCTTTTTCCGATGGCTCTGGCAAGTTTCACCATCCATGACCACCACCAAAAGACTCCCCTCAACCCCAAGAACAAGGCTCAATCGGTGTTGGAGGCGTCGGAGTTCGATTGGAAGCCGAATTCAATCCACACCCACCTTAGGGTTTCGGCAGTTCGTGGCCAGTTTGGGGTGTTTTCTGGCCAAATTGGCCTTGGTCGCAGGTATAAAGTTTACTCTACTCATTGAGATCGTCATTCTTGTAAATTTTGGTAATTTTTTGAAATAGTTGGATTTTTCCGACGAGTCTGGACGGCCGACCGCCACCCGCAGCAGCGCTTGGCCAGGGGCCGTCGATGTCACTCTTAGGCTAAATTAGATGTCTTGAGCTCAGTTTTGGTAATTGTATGACATAGGTTGATGGAACCTAAATTCTCTACGATACGTTAATTGTTAAAAGTGTGAATCGACAATCTGACCGTTGGATCATCACCAAACTTTAACATATGTGATATGGTTATTACCTTGATTTCTTATATTGGTATCATTTGTGAATATGAATTGATCTTATAATTATGATTTCTATTGAAATGTGAACTTAATTAACTATGATTTGGCTTGTGTAATGATGATGTTTGTGATATATATGTGTTTAATTAACTTTTTAATAATGTGAATGATAATTATGATGAATGTTATGACAATTATGGGATCTAAATATTGTTTGATAATTATTTGGATATGCTTGCCAATGGAATACCTATTTGAATTTGGCACTATTACCTAGCATGAGATGGAGATGGAAGTTAGGAGATGAGTTAGTACTTTATTAGATTTTTAGTAGAAATAGTAATTAAGGGAATTTCTTGTGTTGTGCTTCATATGACTAGATGTTGGTTGATATGTGGAATCGATAGCATGTATGCGTATAATTATGTTTAATGTGTGATGATGAGATTGCACCACGTAGTTATGGTACATGGATGGTCCTGCTTGGTATATCCGCGATGGGGGACCATATGTATTTGGAGGTGATCATGCTTGGTATATCCGCGATGGGTGATCACTGCCTGCACGATGAGTTTATGCCTATGGTCCTGCTTGGTATATCCGTGATGGGGGACTATACGCATTCTAGAGGTGATGATGATTGGTTGTACATGGTACATTTTTAGGCGATCATATTTGGTTTGGTTCCATTGAGTGGTCCGGAATCCGAGGTTGTTGAATTTCGTGAAGTGGCCAAAAATTCCATTGTTTGGAGAAGTAGGCTTGGCCTAACTGTGTCACTCTAGCCTTAGATATATATATATATATATATATATATTTGTGTCAATGGTTTCGAGAGTCTTGTGAATTGAGTTAGAAAAGATGTTGGACATCTGAGTGACTCCTTCGAGATTTTCTATGATTCGATTATGATTTCATAAGGTATGAATTTAGAAGATACGAGAATGATTGTTTTACTTTGATCTCATTAATTAATTAATTAATTAAAGCGGCTAGGGGATGGTTTTGTGTTAGTCGGCTCTTAAATATGATGTGTGTTGTGAATTGCGTTATCATGATGAGACTTAATGATTTTTATGTTGGCTGGGAGTGAGATCATGTTTTCATGGGGATTGGTTATGTAGCCTGAGTCCAGGAATTACATGTTGTCAAGTTATATTGAATGATTGAGGAATGCAATGCTTTTCTGCTTGAACTTAGTGGATTAAACGTCTGATTTTGTGTAGTGAACTACAAATGGCTTGATCCCTATTGAGGGTACGTAGACAATCTAACGAGGAGGTTAGATGCAGCCATAAGGTGAACGAAAAATTTCTTTGCAAATTGATTCTTGAATTGTGATTTGCCATATTCCGAAGACGGGGTATGTGAGATATACGAATATTTGGTGACATCACGTGTCGATCCTGGACGTATGTCGGGATCAGGGCGTGACAGGCGAAGTCAACCCTAGGGGGCACATGGTCCTCCAATGCAGATTAACCATGTGGGACCATGGACATGACTCCAATAGTGTGGTTCCCTAATGTGAATTAACCAAGCAAAACCACCTATAGTAATAATGTAAACATGTAGGCACTGACTCTCTAATATGGGTTAAGCAGGCAGAGTCACCCCTAGAATGCATATGGTCCCCTTCAATGCGGACTAACCAGGCAAGACCATCCATGTACCACTGATACATGGTGTAGTCACATCATCACACATCACACATCAACGAATATCTAATCACACATACGTACAAGTACTACGGCATAATTCTAACATGGTTCTAGCTCATATTTTCTTACTAGCAATCATACATATCATTTATATCTTCTAGTAGTTCAATAATCACGTAAATTTCAATGAAGTGTCATCCTTATCATTTATCATTTATCACGTAAATTACCAGCAATCACATAAATTATTTATCATTTTAACTATAATTTTTCAAAAATTTATTTAATTATGGAATTAAAAATTAAAAAATAAAAACTTAAAAAAAAATATTCCTCAACCTTGCGCAACTTCGTCGCATAATATTAAAAGCAACAACGATTCCTAAATGATGAAATTCTCATAATTAAATAACATTAAAATTGCTTAGCTTCTCTTGGATAAGGTTCTCAACGAAGGCTTCGTTGTATGTCGTAATACCTAACGGCGTACAGCCGTCGCCATAAAGTTTGTGCAACAGGTCTTTGTCTATATTTTATGCGACGAATCTATTATTCATCGCGTAGGCATCTTTGCATGACGAACTTTATTTCTTTCGTCATGCAAATGTTTTTTTCACGAGTTTTGCGTGACAATATTTTTGCGGCTAAGCGTTCGCCGTTTTAATGTTTAAGGGACAAATATTGTGCTTGAGAGACAAACTTTGCTTCATCGCAAAAAATGTTAAATGTAGTAATGCCTAGAAGGGTACTTAATTAAAATCTTTGCAGCACATGAACAATAATACATAATTTTGTTGGATCTAAATTCTTATCTAAGCTAATTTGGTTGCATAGTTGTATAAGAATACAAAGTAGGTTAGAGTTCTTTATGTTAGCTATTCCTTGTACCAAAAGAAAAGTGAAATTATTTCTACTGAAAATATGACTTTAGCTCTTAGAATTCAATTTTACACATAAAAAACCCAACATGACTTTTTTACTCCAAAATAACCCGGTGACTAGGATCCATATAAGCAAATTCATTAATTACATTCTACTTGACACATTTTACATATTTCGAAGGAAATACCCCTATTGTATGTTTGATTTATAAATATTAATTACATGCAAATTATATGGGGAGAGTTAATGAATTTGAGAAATAAAATAAATAAATCAAAAGACATTAATGTACGAAATTATGGAGATGAATACACATAGAGGTGAAATTAATGTGTACATAAATATAGCCGAATCAATGGTGCATTCAAACTAATTACATATTAATATGAAATATGAGAATTAATGTCCTAAAAAACTATACGAATTAAATTGTTTTATATATTGAATGACTTTATTAATTTAAATGACTATATTAAATCTTAAATATTTATGCATATTTTTCTCAATTTAAATATTAAAGAAATTAAAGAATCAAATATATTAAATTTTGAATATTTTTCTCATAATATTAAATCTTGAATGTTTATGCATATTTTTCTCATAATATATCATGTTGGAAACTAACATAATAATTGGAATACAATTTATTTACCGTTACCAACCTCCATATAAGGAGTGTTTTGACATAAATGTAGGACTTGAATATTCATGCATATGTCTGAATGCATTGTCAATGTTTCTAAATTTGCATAAAATTTGGCATTTTGTTTCAATTTTTTATCTTCTTAGCAAATTTGAAATATGAAAAGGCACTAATTTTGGTTGGTTTTTTGCTTTTAGTGCATGTGTTTCTCCTAAAATTAGTGTATTTCTAGTTCTATATAAATTTGGAAGTTTACCAGGTTTGTCTCACATTGGGTTTTTTTTCCATATTATTATCATTTATACTTGAGTCCAGTGCGGTTTTTTTCAGTGGTTGTGTTATCAAAATACACATTAGGCAGAAAAAAGAAACAAGGTATTTGTACCCTTTCTTTTTTTCTATGTTCATTTTGTTGTTTGTTCATATTGTTTGTTAATTAACCTACCATGATTCCGTAAACATTTGTTGTCACCAACTGACATATATTTCATTGTTGGTTTTACTATTAGGTGTCAAATGGAGGGTGCCATTATTATGTTTTTTCAAAAACACATCATCGACATTCCAATATATGCCGACACCTCTTTCATGGGATTGTGCTCTGAAGTGTGTTCACAGTTTGATGAACTCATAGTTGGGGCATTCCTAATGACTTATGTTGTCTTGACCATCGTCCATGCTTGTTAAAATCTGATTTGGATGTGTGTGTGTTACATTTGTCATATGACAACCAAAATTTTGTGGCTATTATTGTTAAGGATCCATTAGATTTTAACCCTTGCAATTCACAATCCTTAGACCAAAACCCATGTATCTATAAACATCTAATAAAAACCCAAATTTAAAATGTTTAGCCATATTAAAAAAACTATTAACCTAATAATACAATAGTATTACGCCTTGGCCACTCATCCTTAGCAACCAGTTCAGAATATAACCATAGGCGTTTTAGAAAATCCACGGTCATGGGATGATATTCTGAAACTCCTGGGGTTATATTCTGAAACGGTTGCTAAGGATGAGTGATATAGGCATAATACTATTGTATTATTAGGTCAATAGTTTTTTAATATAGCTAAACATTTTAAATTTGGATTTTTATTAGATGTTTATAGATACATGGGTTTTGGTCTAAGGATTGTGAATTGCAAGGAAAATCTTATGGACCTTTAACAATAATAGTCACAGAATTTTGCTTATCATTATAACATGACAAATGTAACACACGCACATCCAAATCAGATTTTAACAAGCATGGAAGATGGTCAGGGACAACATAAGTCATTTGGAATGCCCCAACTATGAGTTCATCAAACCGCGAACACACTTCATAGCACAATCCCATGAAAGAGGTGTCGGCATATATTGGAATTGCCGCTGATGTGTTTTTAAAAACACATCTTCCAATAATGGCACCCACCATTTGACACTTAATGGTAAAACCAACAATGAAATATATGTCAGTTGGTGACAACAAATGTTGAAGGAATCATGGTAGGTTAATTAACAAACAATATGAAGAAACAACAATATGAACATAGATAAAAACATAGGGTGCAAATACCTTGTTTCTTTTTTTCTGCCCAATGTGTATTTTGATAACACAACCATTGAAGAAAAAAGACCACACTGAACTCAAGTATAAATGATAAAAATATGGAAAAACCCCAATGTGAGACAAACCTGATAAACTTCCAAATTTATATAGAACTAGAACTACACTAATTTCAGGAGAAACACATGTACTAAAAGCAAAAAAAACCCAAAATTAGTGCCTTTTCATATTTTAAATTTGGTAAGAAGATTAAAAATTGAAATAAAATGCCAAATTTTATGCAAATTTAAAAACATAGACAATGCATTCAGACATATGCTTAAATATTCAACTCCTACATTTATGTCAAAACACTCCTTATATGGAGGTTGGTAACGTTAAATAAAATGTATTCCAATTATTATGTTAGTTTCCAACCTGATATATTATGAGAAAAATCTGGATAAACATTCAAGATTTAATATAATGAAAAAAAATTCAAGATTTCATATATCTGATTCTTTAATTTCTTTATTATTTAAATTGAGAAAAATATGCATAAATATTCAAGATTTAATATAGTCATTTAAATTAATAAAGTCATTCAATATATAAAACAATTTAAATTCGTATAGTTTTTTAGGACATTGATTCTCATATTTCATATTAATATGTAATTAGTTTAAATGCACCATTGATTCGGCTATATTTATATAGACATTAATTTCACCTTTGCATTCATCTCCGTAATTTCGTACATTGATGTCTTTTGACTTTTTTTTTTTTTTAATTTCTCAAATTCATTAACTCTCCCCATATAATTTGCATGTAATTAATTTTTATAAATCAAACATACAATAGGGGTATTTTCGGCATCCGAAATATGTAAAATGTGTCAAGTATAATATAATTAATGAATTCGCTTATGTGGATCCTAGTCACTGAGTTTTTTTGGAGTAAAAAAGTCATGTTGGGTTTTTTATCGTTGTCCAACAGTATATAATGTACCTATGAAACAAACGAAATTAAATACTATGAAATACATCCAGATTTTCATAAAATAAATATGAAAAAACGTATCATAATCACCTGTTAAATGCACATATTATGATCGGATTCATTGAAGACCCATTATACACCATGTTGTTTGAAAGTATCTCCATTGAAGTTGAATGGTGCGATTCAAATCTCAAAAACGGTTGGATTTTCTGATTGTCAATCTCTCCCCATAAACGTGGTAATTATTGAAATCAATGATGTGGTTATGGATGGTTTTATGCAAAACAGGTGGATTTGAAACGGTCATGGGATGATATTCTGAAACGTCTGGGGTTATATTCTGAAACGGCTGTTAAGGATTAGTGGCATAAGCGTAATACTATTGTATTATTAGGTCAATATTTTTTCAATATGGCTACACATTTTAAATTTGAGCTTTTATTAGATGTTTATAGATACATGGGTTTTAGTCTAAGGATTGTGAATTGCAAGGGCTAAAATCTAATGGATCATATTCCTCTAGTTTCTTCATTCAACCATTTATCATATCCTCTACTCTAGATTTGTAGGCCTTTGGAAAAAGTTGGTCGCAAATGACCATTTTTTAGTGTAGACTAGGAAATTCACCTCTTCCTAGTAAATGCCCTATCAAGAATAATGAATCAACTATAACAAGGAAACAAGTACAAAGTAGCGTACTCAAGGCAACCAACTAACAAACCTTCAAATTTTAGAAGAAAACAATTACCTTTGTGTGATCTTAGAGGAGCAGGCGAGGAGATGGCAGTAACACAAGCGACTTTCTAAAAAATAAAAAATAAAAACATTTTGACTCGCAAGCTAATATTCAGAAACATTTTTTTTTCGAACTAAAGGAAAGAAAATTGAAAAACCTGAAATAGTTGTAGAAGAACCAGATGAAGAAGGAAGGAGAAAGATGTTGGCTGTAAATTTGAGAAGAATTGCTTTGGAGGAAGACTGTAAATCTTATTTGCTATCTCACCAGGTTTTGTAGGTGCCGATCGCGATCTTGCAAACATCATCAACGAAACTGATTTACTTGTCGCCCATAGGGGTATGTTGAAGTATACAATACAGCCAAATTATCACTAATTTTTCTATCCGAGTGCACATTGCTGTTAACTTTCATATTACGCTGTGGTTTATTGCAGGTGGTGAAACTGTGGCCAGAGAAGATGTAATGGAAGCAATTGAAAAAGAGAAGTTCAGAAACAACGATACGCAAGGCGGGGTACAATAAGCAAGGAGCTTGGGAAAATGTTTGATCCCATGGATGCCTTCTCTGATGGGAAATAACACAAGACGAGATTGAGTGCAACGATCAGTAGGATATCAAACTTTGAGCTGAGCAATATGTACATACGTTCTAGTGGTAGTTATAAATTTAGATTTATATATATGTTATCATCAGCTGAAATGAAATATCTTGTTAAATAATAGGAAATTGTTAATATTAATAGCCTACATGAATGCTGAGATTAACATTTAGATGTATGCTCCAAACTTGCCAGTGTATCACATCATGTTATATAAGGATAGACTGACATGAATAGAGTAAGGAAAAGAACAAACAAAAAGGTAACTGGCTTTTAGCTTTATCAATATCCATAAAATAGTGAATGTTCACAGCTATACTCCTGTCTTGTTTATAGAACCTCAAGTTTGTCGAAATTTGAGTAGTTAAGCTGCTACAATTTGTGTTTATTTTTTTTTATGAGAAATTTTATTTGAACCCACATAATCTTTTTTTACACCTAACTTAAATTTTAAATGTTAATTGTCTTTTTTATCATATTGTATAATTACCATAAAATACAATATAAAAATAATAATAAAACTTAAATTTATTAATAAACCCACACCCTATAATTAAACCCACCATCACTCCTTGTTTATTCTACGTTCAACCCGGCTAAAACCCTAATAGCTCTTATAGAGAAAAACAAGTTTTTTTTTTTTTTTTAATCGATAGATGGTGATTTTGAAGTTTTGAATACTCCAACTAAGGTATAAATCAATTTGTGAAAAAAAAATATATCGTTTAATTTTAATTTTTTAGAGTTTAGAAGATGAGTATTTAGGTTTCATTTTTTTTTCGTCAATCCAGGTTGCACATAGTTTGTTAAACTTTCTATAGGAAATAGTGCAAATGTTACAAAAGATGTTGCAGACACCAAATTTACTTGATACGAAATCCTGTTTGCAACAACCGCAGTAAAAGTATTAATAATTTGTTGCAGACACCAAATTTCTTGGATACTAAACCCTTTCTATGGAAAGTAGAAGTATTAATAATTTGTTTGGCATATTAGAAAGAAAAAACTGTTTCTTTGGCATTACAATTTGTTGCCGTACTAGTTCGTCCTCCCATATTAAGCATGCATTAGTTACCATGCTATCACTGACCTTTCATGAATAAGTTGATACCCCATGAAAATTGAGGGGCCTTTGTTTTACTAGGAAGATTATATATACAAAAAAAGATCAAATAAGATGCACACATAGGAGATGCCATAGTGTTGTAAAAAAGCTCCAGTTGGAAATTTGAAACTTAACGAAAAAATCAAATAAGACGCAGTGAAGCAATTGATAAAAAAAATTCAGAGAGAAATTTCATAAAGCTCAGTCACTAGCTAAAAGCTTAAGAGGAGACAAAGGGCTAAAAGCTCTGTTTCAAAGAGCTCAAGGTAGGAGTGGAGTCAAAGGACCCAAAATATTTTTTATTTCGAGTTTCTTTGAATACACAACTTTTAAAGCATCTTCTTCTGCTCAAGGAAATCTATTATTCCTACATGCAAATAAAATCACGGGTACATGAATATCAAGAAAACAAGAAATTGAAAGTGTTAGGTATATGGAAGATTCATAAACAAGTAGAAACTTCATCAAATTATTTAATTTTGGATTTTATTTTCTAAATGGGTGTAAAGATAAATTTACATTTTTAATTGGGTTTGAGAGGGTAATTTAGGTAATAACTTTGGGTTTAAAGAGATACTAATTCTTTAATTAAAAATAATAAGGATTTAAAAAGTAAGTTGGGTGTAGAAAAATGTTATATATATAGGTTCAAATAAAATTTCCCTTTTTTTATTTATTACATCTTCAACATTTTTTAATGGTACATCCTTATGCAGCGTTTCATGTAGCTGAATACTTAGCATATGCTAAACCTACACGAGGCTTCTCAGATGCGAGTCTGCCGGTCGATCAGACAGGATCGTGTAGTTGCACTGTCAAGAAAATTTCGGAGCTGATAGACTTTGGAGAGATGATCAGGTATCGAGTAGATTCGATGTCAAGATATTAATGCACCGCATACCACGTGGCTAAAATAAAAAACCGGCATGCTTTCACGTACACATGAAGTAAGTTTCCAGGTTAGATGAAGTAAGGGTTTACCATTGATTGATTTGCATTTTATATTGGTATAAATCATAAACATGAGTAACCCACACCAGCTGCTATGCTGGTTGAAGCACATTGTTGTATCTTTCCAATTTATTTGATAGAATAAACCATGATATCTCCAGGATTATTTAACTTGTATAATTATTGACGATATAATAAATAGATGAATACTTTTATGGTTTGGAAACTTGACCTCACAGCCCATGCAAACCACGTGCTGATCTGAAAAAGAAATTTTGATAATCTCCACAAGAGTACTGTATTTTTGTTCACCATCATTTAGTGTGGTGTATGCTCATCACCTTATTTATCACCATTAGATAAGTTTGAATTTTGAGATTTTTGCCTATCTACTACACGAATTTCGAAATTCAAACTCATCTAACGGTGATAAATAGGGTGGTGAGCATACACCATACTAAATGATGGTGAGCAAAAATACTCTCCCTCCACAATCCACTCATATATGTCTTTGAATGCAAGTATTTGGGAATAGGACTCCAGGATGAGCTTTTGTATTGAAGATTTTGAGGAAAATTTTGGAAGACCACGTCGCCTTTCTGACCCCTAAAAAAAGTTAACTCCATATTTTGGTTTTGCCCGACTCCACTCTGGTAGCTGCCCTATGTGCGCATCTCTACCCAAGTTCCTGTTTAGTTACTTCTCCTAGTCAATCAAACATCATCCACATTGCACACAGATTTGAGTAATTTGGAAGCAACATAAACATTTTATTCATATTCCTTTTGCTGAAGGAAGCAACACGATTTAGAACACGGTTGATAGGGTGCTGGCGCTTGTGGTGAATTGCCATGGAGGTAGAGCTAGGAAGCAAATATGGATTGTTGTCCTGTAATACAATCTAATGTAATGAGGAAAATAGAACCCAGATTTCCTAATTCCTATATGCACATTTTAATTCAACTAAACTCATGAGCAATCACCCTAATTACAGATCATTTCATTTACAAGATTGGTGATGGATCACCAACCTTGCTGTTGCACAATGCCGTCACTTTCGCATTAGAAGATTGCTGCTTTGAGTCTCCTCATCAGCTCCTCCCTGTACCCAAACGAAGAGTTCAAACCGCATCAGAATAAAACCGACCTTTTACGCTGCGAATTCAAAAATTTTTGTCCGAATTTAAATTTACCTTATTAGTTGTTTGTCTAGAGATGAAGCATTTAAGAGTCCCCTGTTCTCTTCAGCCCTCCTTAGAAGGTAAGGCAGAACCAACTGTATCGGTCCAAATGGCATGTACTTGCTTACTTGAAACCCTGCATTTTTTAGACCAAAGGAAAGCGATTCTGCCATTCCGTACAGTTGTGCAAATTCAAGCTTCTGGTGCACCTTCCTGACCCCAATTTCGTGTGCTTTTGCCATTGCTAGTCTCCCTAACATTCAACATTTTACGTCAGACATATTATGTGCAAAACTCAGAACAATGCGGTAGCCTTTTTCTAAAACTTTTGTGCAAAACTCATAACAATGCAGTAGCCTTTTTTCTAAAAGTTTTAACTTTTAAGTTTGTCAATTTCGTTACCTGATTCAACATTATGGGTTGCAAGAACAACGGCATCAGAGCCATTAGCAATCCTTTCAAGCATGAACGAAGCACAATCATTGTAGCACGCATGCGTGTCCTCAATGCAATCGTGAATGGGAGACTTATAGCCCAAGGAAGAAGCCAATTTTCCCTCACTCGACATATAAGCTCCCCTCACCACTTTGAACCCCATCGGAACACCCATCATATCTGCAGCCTTTGTTGCCAGCAACAATCTTTCCTTTGCATCTTTCAGGTAAGCTTGGATCGTCCCATAAACAATCGGGTTGTCATCTTTGTTATAGATGATTGCAGAGGAGTAGGTCAAGTAATCGATGGCCGGTTGAATTGATGTGTACTCTGCATCGATCGATAGAGGCACATTGGCTTCTACGCAGTTTTGGGACAATTTCATTAGTCTTTGGTGGACTAATTCAAGATCACGCTCTTCTTCAGGAGTTAAAGGCTCCGGCTTTTTAAGGGTGTGGTAAAGAGGGCTAGATTCGGAGAAAATGGGAAACGTGTCGCGCTTCCATGGGAGATTGAAATAAGGATCTTGTTGTTGCCATCTCAGCAAGTCACTCACTCGTTGAAGTAGATTCATTGGGCAAATTGCAGTGATTTTCAAAATTATAAAGCTCACCTGTTACAATCCAAAAACGTCATTTTCAGTTACCATCAAAACAAACAACTTCAGAAGGATCTCGTGAAGAAAACAAATCGCAACAAGAGTTTGCTTTGTCTGGAGGTGCTTCTGGGATAAGTCAGTGTCTGATTCAGAACTTGGCATCGACCGACGACTAACAAGCTATGTTAAATGTAGTTAAACAGCCCCAGTAGGGAGATACTAACGTTGGAGTGAGAACAATTGGGTGGTGTATCGAAAGACCCAAGTGGCAGAGAGATTTTTCAGTGTGATCGTCACAAGAGCTGGTACACAACGTATTCCTATATAAATGGTGGGTTATGTGTGTTAAAATGTTAATAACTTAAAAATTAAAATTTTTCACCACTTACATAAAAATACGTGATGTAGCATCCGTGTTCCTGTGACAACTAAAAATTTCAACGAAGTGGCATAAGTAAGCAAATAGGACCCGCAATACTAAATTTATGACATGTCGACCACATAGAGACTAGGACCCACAATCCTACATCCATGAGGCATGGCATGTTAATTGCATGGAGTCTGCTTGATCACGTGACAAGTCTTAACAATCTCACTAAAACAACAATATTTCAATATTTTAGTCTTTGTAATCGTTGATTAACATGATTATTTCTTATTCGTGACATATTATTTGATTTGAAATTTTGATCTCATTTAGTATTATCCTAATAAAATAGAGTTTTAAAAAGAAATAAACATTTTGAATTCAAAAAAATTAGAAAGGAAGCCAGAATTTGACAAGTTCAAAGAGAAAAGTCAATAAATGGAATCTTGGAATCCTGATTTGGGGTGATGAGAAAAACTAGTTACCGAAGAAGGTGGCAGGGATTTGGTGGACTCAACGGTGTCCAAGAAACCTTGCAAGTTCCTGTCGCATGCCTCGTTGTCGCCGGCATACTCGAGAGCGTAAACCAACATCCCTCTCAGCCCCGCCTCGTTAAGCTCCAGCACCGACTTTCCGGTGGCCGAGGGGTTCTCGCCAGCACAAAAATGGTCGTAAATTGTGGACCGTATGGTCCCCAGGATCGCGTCCTTGATTAAGGGAGTCTGCATGAGCCTGGACCGCATGACCCACATTCCAATGTCCACCATCGGCTCCATTCCCACCAAGTGGAGGTTCAGCGCCGTCCTCAACAGCCGTGACGTGGAGACGGACGCAAACAGCTTGTCCGCGTCATCGAAGTTGGAAAGGTTAGTGGCGGCGTTGTCCGCGGGGGTGATGGCAGTGGTGGTGGCTTGTGGTGTTTTTTCGGAAAAGCCGATTGGTGGGGATATGCCGGAGATGGTGCTAGTGGAGGCGGAGTTGAGTGGCCTGATAGTTTTCAGGAGTTTTGACGCTGCCGGGATTACTCGGTTTGCCATTCAACGGTGGGTGGTTGTCAAGTAATTCTCTGGCTCTCTGTTTCTAATTCCAATTCTCTCTAGCGCTCTCTCTCTCTTTCGCTCTCGCTCTCTCGCTCTCTCTCTAAGAAAAGTTTTTTACTATATTTGTTTGTGATGTTGCTAGAACTGTTACAGTTACTTATATAGGCAGTTTCAGAGTTTTTACCGGGCGGTGATTCGGTAAAAAACTAGCTACTTGGTAAAAGCTAAGCAGGGTTAAACTGATTAAGGTTGACTATTGACCTGGCTCAATGGATTTGATTGGTTCATTCGTGCTTATTGGCACCGCATGCTGACTCATCCGTGTTGAAGTGGATAAAGCTGTAAGTTAGAAGAACCAATAGAATCGCTAGATGCTTGAAAGGGATCTGTCTTGGCTAACGCGATTTATTATGAGTGTGCTACACGCGATGGTAACGTGCGACGTAGGAAGTGCGGTGTGTTTTTGCTTTTGTTTACGTAGCATAGTTTTTGCTTTTATTTTTTTTTTTTTTGGTGGAATATTTCTCTCATGAAAAATAGGATCCTTGTTTTTTAACGAGAAATTAGGGTTTAGAAAGATAAGTGCGACTGACCTAGTGAGTCAGAAGAAGAAGTAGGCCAAATGATCGTTTTTACAGCCGAAGTTTGAGGGTGGAAGAGGGCATACGGGACAGCTATCGTAATGATAAATGGCTCGTCTCGCCGTGAAGTCGGGGGAGGACCTCCCACCTCAAAGATAGGGCTTGAGATATGTAGATGCAGAAAACGGAGGTTGGGGGAAGTAGTAGAGAGAGTGAAGAGCTCAAAAATACCATCTCCCAGCAAGACTAATGAGTTGGGCAAGCAGTCTACAAGCGGGGAGGGAGGATACTGTGACTTCCTCTATGGCAATGCGAAGGAAGAAAAGAAGAAGGCAAGGATAGAGTATGCTAGCTAGTCTTAATTAACGCAGCCTCCACATGTGTGCTCCTACTGCAGCGAGGGGTGCTGGATAAAGCAGGGGCAGAAGGGCAGAAGGGAAAGAAAGGTGGGGGGAGGTGGAAGAGGGCTAGCTAGAGAAGAACCGTCGGATGTTGGGGTAAGTCCTCCTACATCATTGGAGGTTGAGGTGGCTAAGGTGGTAAAAGGAAGATGGCAGAGGGTGGGTTGTCTTTGATGAGAACTCAGTCATAAAGATCAAACAAGAACAGGAAGAGAAAATAAATAACAAAAATAATATTCTTACCACGTTTTGTATGAGTAATATTAGAAAGATTAAATTTGTACACAAAATTTTGTAAAACTAATTATATGAAAGTTGGTGATTGGATTAAGTGTTGATTAACATGTTTGTTCTTATCAGTAATACATTATTTGATTTGCAAATTTAGAATACAAATTTGGTCTACCTAGCATTACTCATTTTCTATACCACATTTGTATCATCTCTCTAATAGAGACGAAACACACCTGTGTTGGTGGACCATATCTCTATTAAAAAGATGATACAAATATGGCTTAAAAATGGAATAAGTGGTAGCATTCCTCAATTAATAGTGATACACACGTGCTGTGGCTGTTAAGTTGTAACGTCTAGGGTTTAGGTCCTTTGATGAGACGTTCCGTATTCATAATAATAATAATAATAATAATCATCTAAACTATATATTAATAAAATCATGATTGTCAATCAAAATCCAAGAAAATTACTATTATAGTTTTTTATACATAATTGAAACAAAATATTAGAAAAGAAAAAAAAATAAAAAAAGATGGGCATTAAACTAATTTCACACAAACAAGTTTTTGCTTTTTTTTTTTTTTTTTTTTTTTCACTAAACCTTACCGTCAATGTCACTCTATCAATACTCTAAACTCACTCTCTCTTTCTCTTTGGGCTTATTTGAAAGTGCTTAAAAAATAACTAAAACCGTTTTTAGTGAAAATGTTTTTTGCACCAATCCTTAGTTAAGATCTAAGTGGATCATGAAAAAACACTTTAAGTGCTTCTTGTAAAAAGCACATACCGGGTGCTTCTTCCAAAGAAGCACTTAAAGTGCTTTTGGAACCCAAAGTCAATTGCACCAAAAGCGCTTTCAATCATTTTAAAAGTACTTCCAAACGAGCATTTTCTCTCTCTCACAGTGATTTAGGCATTTCTTTGATTTATTTATTTAAGCAACAAAGTGACTTTAGTAGTTTGGTTTCTTGAACTTATGGAGTTTTCATTTCCTTTAGAATTTTTCAATATTGACTTTGTTAGACGTAATTATTTTGTAACGGAAACACATGGAGATTCTTTTATGTTGTTGTACGACATGGGATTGAAAACAAATCCATTTTACCCGTAAGAACCGAACGCTATCAATCGGATTCAAATGAGATGGTTCCACCAATAAAATTACATAAACCTAGACTGGGTCGAACTCATTTACAAAAACAATTAGAATCTGGATCCACAAAAAAATGAACCCAACTCGACCCGCACCCACACTACTATGTATTAACCATGAACCAAAGTTATGAAAATGTCCTTATCAAAATGAGGAGGGAGTAAAATAAAAGAAATGCTAACTACCTTCCCCGTTTACCTTTTTTCTTTGTTTCTTTTTCACTCGCATTTTGACATGTGGAATCCACTTATACATTCATTTAAAAAATTAATTAACTAAAATCACAAATTCTTCTTTTTCAGTAGTCTTATGATTTGGAGTGCTACTAGCGCAAAGATGTGGTTGTGGATGCAAATTTTCGCCGTCTTCTTTTTTGACGAAAATGCACCTGCAAAATAATAACACTTTAGATTAACGCCAAAAGCCTCACGCGCCCACGATGAATGGTGGGGACCGAGGGGCTTTAGCCGAAGAATCTCCGATGCCAAAGTTAGAATTCTGAAACGAATGTGATTAGGAGTTTCTAGGTAGCAATTGGCTTAGCTTTTTAGTGGGATAATAGGGCTATTTATAGGGGAGTGGCCGACCCTATTTGGAGAATAGTGTCCAGCCATATACGGTGTAATTGGGTGAATAATTGCAAGATACTATGTGAAATAATATCTTACAATTAATATGACAATTAATCCTAAATTAAATAGGAAATTTAGGAGTTACCTTTTGAATAATGATTTGATGAGGAGTGATGAGAGGGATTTGAATAAATATCATTTTGATCACATTTGACTCTTCATTGATTGAGTCGTTATTGTCTGGTGCATGTGCATGAGACTCCTGGTGTGTCTTGAGGGTAATTTTGTACTTTTTACCCAACAGGTGTGGGGGCATTAGTAAGAACTAACTCTAGTTATGTTAAAGAAAATAATAATAATATGTTTAGACGAATTTTTCAAAATAATACTAAAGGAAAAGAATTAATAAGAATAGAAGAAGAAGTAGATACTGAAAGAGAAGCATAAGCTTTTAGAAATAATACTCTACATTTGTTAAATCCAAAAAACCTACATAAGAACGGAGAATGGTTTAGTGAAAGTAAACTTTATAGTCACTATCAAGAACAAATTGTACGAGTAGTAAACAAACAAGACGTAAGCAGAATTAATTTAATCACAAGAGAATCTTATAATAAAATTAGATAAGAAATATAATCTAATACATTTAGGAATAATGGTGGTAGGAGTTAAGAGTTTAACCAGACCACAATTAGGTGTTAAAGTTTTAATAAGTATACTTGATACTAGACATAAAAAGTTAGACGCTGCCACAATAGGAATGATGGAAATAAGTATGTCTGAGAATGCTAGAGTAGTTTATTGCCAACCTGGCTTCATGATTCCCTTCAAAGATTTTTATAAAGATATTCAGATAACAGTAAAATCTACGAGTTATGAAATGATAGAAAATAAAGATAACTTGTTACTTTGTGTAGGATTTATTGGAAAGTTACAAGTAAATAGTAGTATTAGAACAAAATTAGATTTAAACAAGAATTTAGAAATTTTTGGAAGTAGAGGAATTTCTGTCCTAAAAGCAAAAAAGGCAGATATGTAGAGAAGAATAATATGAGGATGACCTTGAAGAGTAATACGAGGATAATATGAGGATGACCTTGAAGAATAGAAGTACTAGTTCTTTAGCTTATTTCATAAAAACTAAGGAATGGAAGTACGTCTCACCCTAGAAATAAGAAGAACAATATGAGGACGACCTTGAAGAATAGAGGTACTAATTCTTTAACTTATTCCGTAAAAACTAAAGAATGGAAGTACGTCTCACCCTATCATTTTTTATTAGATATTCTAATTCCTGAATCTGAAGTACTATATTCCTATTTTTAAGTTTTTCTTCTCTTAAATCGAGTTCTAAATGTTTCTATGATAGACTGGAAGAATGTTTTTCTTTTTCTAAAATTCTTTCTTGAGATCGTTCCTCTTCATAATCAGAACATTTTATATGTCTTATGTCAGTACACTTTAAACATTTTACTTTGTTTCTTTTATCTGGGAAATATCTACATTTACTGCACCTATCTATCATAAAGTCCGAGTATCTTGTAAATTGATGAATACAGTTGTTCATTATATAGTAAATTGGGTTATGTCATTTAGAAGATTTATAGTGTCATCTTCTGAAGAAGATTCGTCATCTGAAGAATTAAGTGAAATTTCTTGATCTTCACTTGAGTAAATACTATAAACTGACTCGACATCGGCATTATCAGAAATATCGATGAACACTTGTTCGGTATTATCAGAAATATCTATGAACACTTGTTATGCTTGGTAGAAAGGCCAAAACCGAAATCTTAGAAAATAAACTTTTTAGAACTTACAATTGTAACGTGTTTGTGAGAATGTGATTGTTATTATGTGATGATTTCAAAAAGGTCACAGTAATGTAATTGTTATTATGTGATGCTTTCAGAAAAGTCACAATAGTGTGATTATTATTATGTGAAGTTTTCAAAAAGAGCAATTATTTTACTTTTTGGTTTGTCACAGACGTGGCTCTATATAAAGAGCACTCCGTGTGTGATTACAATACACAGAAAAGAAAAGAAGTCAAAGCTCTCTTTTCCTGCAATCTTTTGTGTCATAGTTACGAAACTAAACAGTGTGATATCTTGCACCCGCTTCTCTCATGTCCCTAGTAAAGGTTATATTTCTAACTTTTCCTGTTATATTTTAACAGAAGTATGAAAAATTAGGTTTTATTTTAGTGTCTTGGAAATTACCAATGCACCCTTCCTAATCCTAGTGAAATTGGGAAAACCATATTCCATCAGGATTAACATCCCTCGTTTTTATTAAACCGACTACGGATTAGGACGCACACTGAACCTATACAAGGACGCACAGTGTTCTCTCCATCCTACCATCAAACTACTCTAAACAATGTCGAGCACTCCGGTTAGCAGAACTTGCCCTTGTTCGCCGTCTACCCACCCTGAAGCATTCCGCTGCCGGTATCACCGGAGTGCTGCAATCAAGAAAACTTCAGCAAACTCAAATAAGCTGTCCATACCATCGTCGCCATTCCAACAGAGCGGGTGGGTCAAGAGGTTCTTGGCCGCCGCTTTTCCTCGTCCTTCCACACAGGACAAAAGAAGAATCGACACCTTCCAGTCCCGGCCCAGCCCTCTGTCGGTCATGTCAATGGCCAACAACGGTTGATGGCAAGTTTCTTTCTCTTTCTTGTTCTCTTGGCTTCATGTTTGCTCGGTTTCTCTTTCTTCTTTTTCTTGGCTTCTTGTTTTTCTTAACACAGGTTTTGACCTGACTTTCTATTTTTTTTAAACATTTCGGTAAACAACAAAACTAGAAATCATAGGATATCACCACGTTTCGAAACTAGAAGGTTTTGTTGTAGGCTGGTCGTACAAACGCATGCAGTTTTCGGATTTAGTCAAGTTTACGTAAGCTCTGTTAGTTTGCTCGCTCAGTTAGCTATCTTGCATGACCCTTCAGATTTCCTATCATGTATCGCTTCACCAAGTGTATATAAGCGAGTTCTACGTCTGCCTTTTTAAAAACCCTAGTAATTAAATAAGACATAGAGATATACGAGAGGGTGAGGTGTAGAGAAGGCTACCTATCGGGGACGTGTGAAAACCGCCGTAGCTGTAAGCGTTAAGCTGCCACACTTTAAATTAAATCCCAGTTACTAGTACACAACAATCCATACCTATACCCCCCAGCTACTAGTACACATTAAGATCAAAAAAGTGTGGACACGGCCAAAAGAATAAAAAAAAAACCGCCCTGAGTTGAGTAGGCACCCAACTTCGAACGGAGAAGGCTACCGCCTTGTTAGAGTGAAAGCCACTATACCGAGCCCTCTTGTACCGAAAAAAGTTTTTAACTCAATTTCAATCTGTAGATTTGGGACTCGCTCATGCATACTTTGTTCTGTACATGATGGGGAATCACATTTAAGCATGTGCAAGCTAACTTGTTGAGTAAACTAACGAAGGATAAATTTCTCTTGACTAGGCTATGAGAATGCAGTCGTTTGATGCTCTTTTGCTCCCTTTTTTCACACTTCTTAATCTTTGATGTATCATTTACAATGATAGTAATAAATAAAGGATTTTATTCGTTTTGGTATATACACTTGTACTATTTTTATTTTGTTTTTTTTTTCATCTTTGTGCATTTAGATCTGCATAACATTCAATTTCGCGCCCAGAATCCTCGTACCGATTTTTTTAATTGAGATTGAAGTATCGATCTAGAAAATAAAATTTGAATTCGCTAACAAAGCGACATTATTAAGAAAAACTAGGAATAAAATTATCAATATAGCCACAGACCAAACGTCATACAATATATAGAGTCCGAGAAAGAATGGTTTGGCAGGTCGTGCCAGTAAAATCACCCTGTGAGCTCCTCCATCTTCCCCTGTTAGTGGAGGATACAAGTTAGAAAGCTAGCTAGAATTTACCAAACCAAATTGGATCGAGTTTCAAGCGAGCGGTTAATTAAACATACCAGTGAGATGTACTTCTCAGCATCAGTTCGTTTGAGAAAATGCATCGAGTGCTGAGCAAAATTGGCCGTGTTGAAGCTAGGTAATTGTACTTCGCCCATGTCGTCGAGGACTCTCACCTTGATGTAGGGGTCTTTCGGGGGCACCATATCCTGGCAAACACAAGAAATCAGAATGAGGATCTTTCCTCACAAGATGTAGCGAAACAAGGGCGAGGATTTTTCCTCTGTTAGCACACCCATAGGGCATCTACCCAATGTATTGCTCACCCCACACCAATACTCGATATATGAACCTTACAATTAAAAATCCACTCATATGCAACTCGGCAGCCAAGATGACAATGTCCATTGTTTCATCGTACTTTACAACAAGGGTTTTGCTTCTCCAACTGCAGATAATACTATGATTCATAACTCCAGATACTAGGACCGATTTCAAAATTTTGGCTTTCTCCTATCATGTTTGGTTACTCTCAAAAATATTCTTTACATTTTTCTCCAGGGTTTCCCATTGTGAACGGAAAAGATAAAAGAAATGTCACTGAATTTTAAAAATTCGAGAATTTGGTACGTCTAAGTTCTGCTTACGTGATCAGAAGAAAGGGTTTACCAGTGCTATTCACTGAAGCTATTAGCATTATCATCAGAATAATTCCAACGTTACAGAATGAAAGCCAAAGGTTCGAAACCTACCCATTTAAGAAGCAAGATACTTGTCTTAAGTTTATAGAGCAAAGAGCTTCTCATTAATAAGCAACAGTCAAGCAAGTTTCTCCAAAAAATTTCATTAAAAGCGACTCCAATGTGCCAGTCAATTGAAAGTATACAACTTTCTAGTCATTAACAACCAACAGTCATCTTGCTCAAGTTTCAAAATTAATTCACATGAATATTCAAGTATCAAAGAGAGACTTCCAAACTTATCAGTTTATTATACTATGAAGTATAACTGCAAGTGTAGAGAGAGATTACCATATCCAAATGGAGTTCCACTCTCGACATGTATGATCTTAAAGCCTCTGAATGTTTCTTAAAGTACTCTTTCTCTGTGTGATTAAGCTTCTCTTCAATTTCTTCTGGAATTTCATAGCCCACCTTCCATATGAGATTCCGTAACATTTCTGCTCGGCTGTGCCTGAATGGTTATGAGAATCATGTACAACAAAAGCTGATTAAAGATCATTTACATAAGGCGTACCGATTAAAAAGAAACATATAATTATATGATAGCACAACAAGGAAACAAAAAA
Source organism: Pyrus communis (assembly GCF_963583255.1). Classification (NCBI taxonomy): domain Eukaryota; kingdom Viridiplantae; phylum Streptophyta; class Magnoliopsida; order Rosales; family Rosaceae; genus Pyrus; species Pyrus communis. Next base: position 7,073,818 of record NC_084813.1, on the reverse strand, counting down.
TTACATGTAAGTCATTAAGCAACGTTTATTGCGAAGTAAAGAAAGGTGGTGGATGAGGAAACCATAGTGGTCCTCATTTTGAGTTTGGAAATCTATTCCTGCTTCCTGCATTTTCCTGTTGCAACATCAGGTCATATAAGTTGACTAAGAATACAAGCAAAAAGATAAAGCAGGGTTTATGGAAGTTTAGACATAAAGCAAAACAAGATGCACGGTTTTAGACTTGGTCAATACGTGTTAGCTGGTAGTTCCCAAAATAAAAATGCCCGTCACATGATGATTATTAATCCAACACTGAATCTTGGGACTGCCTATGTCCAAGCCGAAAAGCGTAAAAGTATGGCTCGAAAGGTATATACACCAACCAAAAAACAGTGAAATGATCAAATGAATTGCAAGGAAAACCCTGGTATCATGATCTCTAATTTAAGACTTAAGGCAGTAAAACAAGCACTGAGGCACTATAAGCACAGATACATACGGTCCAGTGTATCTGCAACTCTCATGCACTTTTATTTATTTTGTAGTAGTACCTATCTTATTTTTGAAAAGTCAAAAGTTATGACGAAAAAAACATGAAGCCTGAGCAATTTATATTTCAACTCAAGAATGAGAAACTTCTTAGATCACTGAGACAGATTTCAAGCAGATTCTTGGGATTGATTTGGATCCATTCCCCTAATTTCATAATAGCACATCAATTTTATTTTACATTAGAAGAATTTCAGCAGTTAAGTTGTACAGCTTCATCATCCAAGGTGAGATGAAGCATGTAATTTGCTGCTATGGAATAGAAACAACAAATCTGAATGTGAAAAAAGAAAAGAAAACACACAATCAATAACTGCAATATCACGTTACCTTAACGACTTTTGAAGATCTTCATAATGTTGACTACATTCTGCAATTACATCCTTGAACAGATTACTCTACAAGATGATAGTAACATATATCAAATAAGAGAATACATAGAAAAAAACAGACAGATTTATGGCAGGTCAAAATGAGAAACAAGATGGTTCTCTCTTACACTGAAAGCCGTGAGCTGCCCCTTCTCGCCATTTGCAATTTCTTTGACCAGTTGGATGGCATTTGTCCCATACATCTTCGAAAATCCAAAAAAGGCCAACCCTACCCCAGGATCCAAAATAAATGTTCCTTATAAACCTACATTCAACAAAACATTAGATCAAACAGCTTACGCACAGAAAATTGAGACCCTAAAGTACCCAATATTAACCCCGGCCAAAAACCCTCAAAAGGCGGAGATTCATACAAGTCTATAGAAACTTTGAATGATTCTTCCTTTTTTTTTCTTTCAGAATTTCCCAAATTATAAAAGATAGATACAATCGAACTAAATAACACAAATCTAAACAAGATCTGACGGTGCAAATGCATTTTCATTAATATGCAACATCAAAAATTAAAAATTAATTATCAGTAACTATGCCAAATTGGTGTTAATGGAGTTAATAATCTGGTAAGCAACCACACCTATTAAACTCCATTTATCAATTGAATTATAAAAATAAATAAAATTGAGAAGCCTTCATCATGTTCCCAGTTCAACACTGGGTAACAAAAAGAATGAAAATTGAATCCGCCAAATTACCAATAAAACATAATTGCAACAATCGCAACCCGTACCAACGAAACCTTCACATATGACAGCCCTTACTTTAAAAAAAAAATAAAAAATTCTCAAATCACAGCCCTAATTTCAACAAAAAAAAATCCGAAATCACGGCCCTAATTTCATCAAAATCCCCAAATCACAACCAACCCTAACTTATGAGTTGAATAAAGAATAATAATAAAAAAAGTGCCCGCTACCAAGAGCAAGAGAGAAGAAGAGTACCTGGTGGAATGGCTATCCCAACAATGGACAATCAAGATTTACAGTTTTGCACCTAGATAGGAAGCAATAGGAGAGACGAGAGCGCGAGTCTGGGAGAAGGTATCTCTGAATTCGGAAGATGCCGACTGAGGGAGGCTGAGGAAGACGACGGGACGGCGACTCTGTTTCTGGAAATGAGTTTCCGAAAACAATGTTTTTTGAAATCTTTATCTGTTTTGGGTTGCTGGAGTTTTCGCGGGATTTTGCTTTGAAAATTTTCAGTTACCGCTAAAAAGCTGCACTACTTGATTGTTGTCCTTACACCATATCGAACTCGATCAACTCTCTAATTTAATATTTAATTTAATAAATCTATCGTTTAACAAGAATAAAAATAAAAAACTGCAGTTAAGAGTCGACAGCGAACAATGTTAAGGGGCGGTATGGCGTTGTGGTGCTTATTAAAAAAGCAATTTTTTTTTTTTAATTTTGGAAATTTCAAGTGTTTGGTAACTGAAGTTCATCACATTATTAGTCATACTTCAATCACATAAAGTCCATGGTGGGGTGTCACATGAGGGTGTAAATGAGCCGAGTTGAACTGAATATCAAGATGCTCAAAGTCGGCTCAGATAATATTACGTGTGCTCAAACTCGAAAACAAATCGTAACCCCGAGCTTATGCTTGACTTGAATAATTTAATCGAGCTCAAGCTTGTTTGTAAACTAAACATGAGCTTTTCATTAGCTTGCCCAATTTGTTCTTTAAACAAACTCGATGTTATGTTTTGTCGACTTCATTTTCAAATGAATCTCATAAAATGAAAATAATACACCGCTAATATAATATAACAAGAGCTCAAAACGTTTTACTTAGAAAATTCGAGCTTGAATGAGCCAAAAACGAGTCGAGCTTGAGCCATTTGAGCCGATTTACAGCCCTACTGTCACACTCATTAAAGAACTCACATGATAATTTAGTTTTAACCTTCACCTAAAAATTGCATGGCGATTTGATCTTGGTGATCTTAAATTATTATATTTACACACGCATGATGTGTGTGGTCCATCGAAATATTCAAGTTGATTAATATAGTTTATAAACTTCGTTTCAAGTATGTTATTTATGTTTAAGGTTACCCCCACGAGCTTTAAATAGTTTTAGAGTGCACTGACCTCGAATCGGTTCTAAAGCGATCACTTAAATTATAGCAAGCCAGATGCAAAATCATCTGGATTGGACCTACACATACATCTGAACTAAATCACACAATGAATCAAACATACATCTGAACCAAGTCACACAATGAATCAATCATAACCAGGTGACGATTGGCAGCGCTTGGTGTAGTGCCGCTAGCTTACGTCACTGCTGGGTAACGAGTAACTTTTACATTGTATGTTTAACCCAACTAAACAATCAAGAAGCATAATTTCAGTGCTAGAAGGGTATCATTTAGGGACAAAAACCATCTACTTAATTCAGACAAGAGGCTCGGGATCTTGAACCTGATAGAAATGTACAAAATCGTTGATTCACCTCAACAGAACTTTGCCCAGGTAACTTCATCAACTCCTTTTCCCGCATCAAGTTTCTCAACCTAGCTTCATCTTCCCACCTACAGGCTTCGGCGTATATGTTTGACATAAGAACGTAGGATGTAACTGTTTGAGTATCTAAATGGGACAGATGTGCTGTCACAAGCTCGGCGAGCTCAACATTGCCATGTATCCTGCAAGCACTAAGTAAAGCTCCCCAAACACCCACATCTGGATCAACCGGCATCCTCTCAATAAACTTATAAGCCTCTAGCAAACAGCCGGCTCGACCCAGAAGATCAACCATACAAGCATAGTGCTCTAAACCAGGGCAAATTGAGTAGTCTTTGATCATGCTCTCAAAGTGCTTTCTCCCTTCTTCTACCAGACCCACATGCCTACAAGCAGTCAAAACAGCAGTGAAAGTGAAGCTATTTGGTTTGATACACTGTTCTTTCATCATAGAGAAAAGCCTGAGAGCATCATCAACGTGACCATGAGAAGCACAAGCCCCTATTATAGATGTCCAGGACACAACGCTTTTATGAGGCAACCCCTGAAATACATCCTTGGCCAGGTTTATGTTGCCACACTTTGCATACATGTCAATGAGTGCATTTGTGATTGAAGCATTGGTTCCGAAGCCTTTCATTCGAATGAGCTCATGCAACCATCTCCCAGTGTTAAGTGCACCCAAGCTAGTGCAGGCGGAAATAACACTGACTAGTGTGATATAGTCATACTCGACATTTTCAGTTTGCATCCTGCGAAAGAGCTCTATTGCCTCTGTCCCTGAATTATTCTGTTCATAGGCGGCGATCATTGCATTCCATGAGACCAAGTTTCTTACCGCCATCCCATCGAATAAATATCTTGCAGTGTCAAGATTCCCACACTTGCCATAACATGCAATCAAAGCATTCATGAGTGCTACATCTTTGTCAACACCAACTTTAATTCCAAAACCATGAATCAATTTTCCTAAATCCAAAAATTCCAAACTAGCACAAGCAGGGAGGACGCTGACCAGCGTTACAACATTTGGTTGGGTATCTGAAGCCACCATGTCTCGCAAAACACTCAACCCTTCTTTATAAAACCCATTTTGCACATACCCTGCTATCATCGCAGTCCAAGAAACTATGTTCTTCACAACCATTTCGCTGAAAAGAATCTCGGAGTCCAAAGTTTCTCCACTCTGTGCATACATACTGACCAAAGCGCTCTGAACAAACACATCCGAATGAAACCCATATTTAATTACATTACAATGCACTTCTTTCCCTTCCCTCAAAGCCAACTGCACCGCACAGGACCGAACCACAAAAGGGAAAGTGTAGTTATCAGGTGACAACCCACTGCGATGCATGTTTCTGTACAACACTATGGCTTCATGGCAAGGACCCTGATCAGCATAACCCCTAATCAAGGTGTTCCAAAGAAATACATCCCTTTCAGGTGTGGCATCAAAGAGTTTTTGTGCATAGTCCATAGTAGGGGCCAATGAAGATGCCAAAGTAACCAGCTTTGTTGAGAGGAGGAGGCTTTGGTTGGATCCATGTTGGAAGATTAGAGCGTGGATACATTTGAGGTTTGAAAGAGAAGAGCAGGAGTTTAAAAAGTAGTTAAAGGAGAGGTAATGATAATTCTTGGGACAGAAGTGAAATGGGGCAGAGGTAACAAGCTCAAGTTTTCTGAGGAGTGGTCGGACAAAATGAGCACACATGAAATTCCGGCATTGGTTTTAAGTTTTGGAGTAGCTATGGGTATGCAGCTTTCTTAGTCCAAGGTACATATCTCTATGTTGTAGTCCAAGGCACATTCCTTCCTGAGCAGCCTGAAAACTTGAGACGGACAAGAATTAGAATACATTTCTTCTCATTTGAACATAAATAAATAAAAAAGAAACGTTTGCTAATGGTCAGCAACGGAAAAGGCCAAAAGAGGAAGATGAAAAAAGAATGTAGTATGTAATAAAACTGTAATCCTAAGAAGCCTTGAAAATCATTCTAAGCATTCTGAACAACGTTCATGGGGCGCACTAGCGATGAAACACAATTCATCTTCCCCATAAACACTTACACTACTCAAAACCAAAAGCAAACAAATCTGTTTCAAGATGCTAACCTGAAAAAATTGATCATATTTATCGTATGCAATGTGAAAAAGAAATAACAACATTTAGCAAAAGAGCGACTAGTAGAATAGTTGTAGCAAGCTCTAATAACAAAACTACATATGTATTACATATCCAATGACTTCCAACTTCAAACCAAAACAATCTAGTATGGTGATAATTGGATGTTTCGAGTTTGTCAACATGTTAACATATGTATGCATTTCAATATTGCAACGATTCAACCCTAATTAAGTTATAATAGCAAACATGTAACAGCAATTGATAAATACACCCTTATAATCTGTACAGCACACCCAAATTCCCAGAAACCCTAGAATGACAATACAATTAAAAACGGGAACAGAAAATTAGGGAAATAAATTCGAAAAGTCGATTGAGGGTTTGCAAAGCGAAGCATACCTGATTCCTGAAGGTAACGAAAGACTAGGAAATTCAACTCAACGGAGGTGATGCAGGTCATCGTCGCAGAAATCACCGGCTTCAATGGCTGTCATGAGAGGTCCGCAAATCGTGCGGCCCAGTTTCAATGAGAGAGAGAGAGAGAGAGAGATTGCAATGGCAAACGGGCAGGGATTTATCGGTTTTGCAGAGTTTAAGAGAAAAGAACAGAGACAGCAGCAAAGTAGAGAGATTTTTCAATGTGATCGATGTTTATATAGCAATTCAAATATACCCAAAAATTCATTTGAATAGATCCAACTACCCTTAAAATTAAAACTTAATTACACCTAAAATCAAAACCTAATTAAGCATCATTATGATAGATCTCGTTTCGATGTGCTTTTAAAATAACTGAAAGCGTTTTTGATGAAAATATTTCTAGAAAATCACTTAAAGTGCTTCATGAAAGAAGCACATAATTGGTGTTTCTTGCAAAAAGTACTTAAAGTGTTTTTGGAATCTAAAAACATTTTCTTTAAAAACGATTTCAATCATTTTAAAAACATATCTAAATGAACCCATTCAAAAGCAGCAACATCAATTTTCTTAAACTTAAGATTTGAATCGTCATATATATGATTCTTCTCACATAAGAAGCCAATCACTATAAAATCGATCTAAAATATCCTCATCTTCCAATGCACTTATCTGGAGTGACTTGCTACAAAGACCTTCCTCCGTCTCCCTCTTTTTCTTTTTGCCTTTTACAGATCCATACTAAAATTGATTCACCGGTAGTGCATATTATGCTCAATTTCCCTCAATTAAATGCCTAATTTGGGTAACCCTCTACTTAAGAGATAATATGCAGAATGCATAAGAACATGCAATCGCAGTTTCATAAAAAATAATTACCTGCCGAATACTATTTAAAAAAATATCCATAAGTTATAGTTCTAACAAAATTTCCGAAGAAAAATCAATTAATTATCACACAAGAATATTCAAAAATTGTAGTTATGTGAAATTTTTATCATGATCTTCGTTCTAGGCTTGTAAATTAAGAAATGAAATTTGATACTTTGATTAATTTAATTTCCATTAGAATAAATACTTCTTTATTTTCGAGAATTTATCAATAATAGTCAAAATTTAACACTCACTTTCATAAATGTCACTTTTTATAAAAATCTTTCAAATATAATAGAAAATTCACATGAATAGACCTAAATACCCTCAAAATCCAAAACCCATTTACACATTAAAAAGCAAAACAATTGAATAGATCTCATCTATGTCTTTGTTTGAGAAACTCTATGATGCCCGAATACTTTACTTTGGTTGCGTATCCCGTATCCAATACTTTTTCGGAAATGATACTTGCTGGATACTCTTAGATACTTGTTGGATACATATCATGGTTAATGGATACATTTTGACTGGACGGATACATGTATCCCACATTTGGGATACAAGTATCATGCTTTTAGAATACTTTTACACTTTCAAATAAAAAATTAGAAAGAAAAAATTAATAAGAGACAAAGCTTTATTTGAAATCAGTGAATATGAATTACGAAGAGCAACCTCTGATTGAAACTATGAATACAATTGTCATCCTTCTTTTATATATACTGGGGGAATTAGATTTCCAACTTTTCTTCTCCAATAAATGACACACCCCGACCAAAATCAAGGCGTGCTAACTTCCTAAAAACAAAACCGTGAGGGCGTGGTCAGGGCCCAAAGCGGACAATATCATGCTACGGTGGAGTCGAGCCTGGGATGTGGTGGGGGCCCAGACGGGGATGTGACAATAAATCAAATGAACTTGAATTTGAATGATCTTGTGTTATCAAAATATGTTCTAAATTATATTTTTATCTTTGTTTATTATTATATAAATTTAATTGCCGTATCTATCACGTATCGTATCCTACTTTTTAGAGATTTTTCGTATCACCGTGTCGTGTCGTATCGTATTGCCGTATTTGTGTTCGTGTTTTACAGATCATCCTGGAATTTTGACCTCTTTTTGATGTTGAGTTGGGCAATAATTTGGGGTGCTAGGAACTCAATGTTTTGAAATGGAAAGATGGAAGCCCCGAACATCCTTGTATCATGTACCACCACCTTATGGTTTGGTTTTGTCCCCAACAACTCAAACTCCTCCAAGCCTAAACCCTCTACTCTTCTGTTCCATCTCAGCTTTGAACTCTGAATTTTCATTGGCATCATAATTTTTTGTTGGTTATACTACTACGAGTCCTGACATTTTTCCTCGCGTTGTTTCTTATACTCCTCTTTTAAGTCTTTCTTTTCTTCTCTTCTTGGTGACATGGAGTTTCTCAATTTCATCTATGGACTTCTTTTTGTTTCCAATTTATAGTTGGTTTGACTTCACGAAATGTGCCTCTCATTTTTCCTTAATTATGATATAATAGAGTGTTGTCTCTTATGTTTATTTGGTTTTAATTATAAGGGTATTTAGGTCTATTTAAGTGGTTTTTCTGCTATATTTGAAAGAATTTATAAAAAATGACATTTATGAAATTGAGTGTTAAATTTTGACTATTAATGATAAATTCTCTTAAATGTTTAATTTCATCAAGCTCCTCTTTCTATCTTTTCGGATTCAAATTGAGATATGAAAATAATTAAACCCTAAAATGAAAAAAACACAAAAAGAATCTCTTTGGAGTTTGTTTTCTATTTTGAGGGTAATTTGGTATATTGATGTGAGGTTTTGGCTATAAATGATAGTTTTTATAAAAACTGACAATTTTGAATTTAAAACATAAATTTTGGTTATAAACGATAATTTTTCCAGCACATGAGTTGGTATATCATGTCACTGTACAAATGGTACGATATGTGTGTTAAAAAGTTAATAACTTAAAAAATAAAATTTTCCACCACTTATGTAAAAATACGTGGTGTACCACCCGTATTCCCGTCACAATGAAAAATTTATCAGCAAAGTGGGGTGGGGAATCGAGAAAAAGGTAGATGTGTTAGGAACTTAAGGTTAATTGGGGGACGAGTTATTATTATTATTTTTTAATGCCCAAAACCTAGGCCATTTCATCTATTGTCAAACTTGGGCTCTTGCCCTCCAGCCTCTATTTTGGGTTATGGACAAATTTTTATTTTTTTTTATACCTAATTATTTGAAATTTTTTTTTCGGGTGCTTTTTTCAATTTTGGGCTCTGGACAATCGCCCTGGTAGCACTGGACCTGAGTGGGGCCTAGGTGGGGGAGTAGTTTCTTGCTTAATTTTTTATTTTTGGGGTTATTAAATACAGGGCCGGTCCTAAGGGTAGCCCAAGTAGGTGCCCGCCTAGGGCTCCCAATTTTTTTATATCCTGCAATTAACATATAAATACAGAAAAAGTAAAAAAATATCATGATTTATTTGTTGGTGTAGTGAAATGTTCATCTCTTTTTTTTTTATTGGGGCCTTGAGTTCGAAACATGGAACTACCATTTTATTCACTAGTTTTTTCTTGTTTTCAAATTTACTCTCAATCCGTATGTCCAACTCCCAATTTACTCAAGTCCCCTTGCAATTTTTTTTCCTTTCAACTTTCCATTTCTATTGAATGTTTAAATCAACCATCACATGGTCTTGAAGATTGTACTTTAAGGTAATCAAAACTATGAATTTATTTGTTGCTTTTCAATAATTTTTTTTTATTCAATGCATTATTTTAATATTCGATTCGTTAGTGTAATGTTGATTTTAGAAAAAAAAACAAAGAGAAACAATTGGCATTGTTGAAGTTATTATACTTATCAATCAAATTTTATTGTTTTTCACTCTCAATCTTAGACTCTTGGCTGCAAACATTTAGTACATTTGTGTCTAAAAACATGAGACATTTAATATTTGTATATTTATCTTCTTTTGAGTTTTGATATTAATTTTAATGATATTTGACATGAAAATAGAAATTTTTATGTATTTAGTGAATTCCTTTTATACATATCAATGTATAAAGAACCAGAGATCATAAAATATTAGGCCCCAATTCGAAGGTTCGCCTAGGGCCCTCAAATTCTTAGGGCCGACCCTAATTAAACACCGAGTCACAAAATCTTTCACAAAACAACCAATTTGAAAGAACACTCTTCAATAAAAAATAAAAATAAAAATAAAGTAAACTGCCAATTTACCCCTTGAACTATCACTTAACTTTCGATTTCTCCCCTGAACTTTTTAATTGGAAAACTAAGGACTTAAACTATTTTTTTTTGTCCGATTTGCCCCCTGATGTTAATTTTTCATTCATTCCATCCAAATTTTTGTTAAATGGAAGCATGTGCACAACATGTGAAGATAATTTGGTCGCTTCATTCTTTGAAATAATTTAAAACCCTAGATTTCTAAACTATAAACTCATGTAAATATGTGTGATTCTATAGCTTTTGTGTCTGAAGCTCTAGCGAAGTGACACTTTTGTCGACAAAGGAGAGTCACGTGGTGTGCACGTGATAAGAGTTAACGTTAATTTGGATGAAATCTATGAAAAACTAACAGTAGGGGGAAATCGGCCAAAAAAATTAGTTTAAGTCCTTAATTGTTCAATTAAAATGTTTATAGGGGAAACCAAAAGTTAAATGATAGTTCAAGGGGCAAATTAGTAGTTTAGCATTAAAAAATATATGGTAGGCTCTGGTTCGAATGATTTGAGCTGGTGAGTATGTTTGATTGTGACCACGAGTAAGGTAAAAATTTCATATAACCTTTCTGGGGCTGAAAGACATAGATAATCGTATTTTACCACCAATTGTCCCATTTTTATAAAAAAGAAAAAAAAAAGAAGAAATAACACCCTTAAATTTCTAGGCGAATTGATCCTTGTGTAAAAAAGAAAATCAAATAAAATCATTACATTAAAAATTAAACTGAAGGCCAAATTGTAGGAAATTCAAATTCATCTGTTTGTATACAAGTAATTTTAGAGTTGAAAGTTTTGGAGAAGACGTGTGTCATTTAATTGTGAGGTGAGTTGGGCTAAAATGCCTTTAGCCTTTTTGGGCTCCAGTGGAGATTAATTATACCCTTATGAGTGTATGATACCTTCGACTTTGAAAGAAAAAAAATGTTCTTTTTGTGGGATGAATCGACATGTGTCTATTGTACTTGTTTATTCTATGGGAGCTTGATGAAGAACACTAGTATTTGAGTGTTTGAACGTTTGAGAGATTTTTGGATGCCCGAAGGCCCTTCGACTTGCTTCCTTTTCCCTTGGTTTATGAATGAGCGCCTACTATTTATAGGTAAAGAATTGAGCTTAGTTTGGAAGGCCCAATCTCAATCCCGTAATTGATTGAATAGATTTTTGATATAGACTAGTTGATTTAATTTAGGAAGTTTTAACGAAAAGCTCTCGGTACTGTTTACTTTAATGAAAAACCACATGTTTACACTAAAAAGTCAATTTTGGTACTATTCACTTTACCCTTTATTTTGTTCATATCGTTAAAACTCAAAATTTTCAAGTCATTTTCATTAGTTTTCCTTTTAATTTAGTCATTAATTGAACAAAAAACTTTGGTTTAGGAAATTGAACCAAATTGAAGCAAATTGGTATAATTTGATCAAATTAGAGTTATTTTGTCGCTTTTTGTACTTGATTTGATTTGTTTGACGGATGTCTCAGGTGTCGACATGTGTCACTTTAGATAATTTATCTGACTTTGTTGACTCACATGCTATGTGTGTAATTTGGCGGGACCTATGGTGTGCGCCATGTAAATCCTTGTGAGTCAAAATTTAATTTGTTGGCCAAAAATGCCTAATTTTTAATTCTATTAGAACTAGTTGTGACCGTCATCATTCTTTGATGTTTTTCTTTTGTTCATTAAAAAAAAAGTTTGGTGGGATTTAATTGATTTTTAGAAATATAAATGTCAAATTTTGAGTAAATCTCTCCAAATCTCAGGCGAGATGCGAGATTTGATTTTTATTTATTCTTAAAATTAAAATACACAAACAAATCTATCTAATTGCTTTGAAATCAACCATAACAGTTGACTCAATAGTTGAGATAAATTTTATGTTTGTATTTTACATGATACGTAATAAGTTAGTAATAATGTATTTCAAATTCATTTTTGACGAATCAAATTTAAGACATGTCATTTATAAATAATTAGATACAAACTTATCCCTTTCTAAGAAAAAAAAAAAAAAAACACTTTCTTAAATTCTGAATAGTGGGTTTGAAAACCTTCCCCTCGCTACTCGCCCCTTGATTTTATTTTTACAAATTTTATTTTTTTTCACAAAAACTGTTTCTCTCAGTCTCTCTCTCACCGACTTCTTTCCCCAAAATTTCCCCACCTCCTTCTCCGTCCGTGACCTCAGGACAAGGGATTGCAATTCCGGTGGCAGCACCCTGCAAGTCGGCGAGGGATGGACGCGGTGTCGCTGTGCAGCAGCAGCAGCACAGAGCTTTCGCCGGAGGAAGAAAGGATTTTGATACGAGACATTGCTTTGGCTGCTGAAGCCAATTCCAAAGAGGGCGATGTCTTCTACTTGCTCACCCAAAGGTTGCAAATTTTTGCATTTTTTTGGGTTTATTTATTTATTTATGAAATTTGATGATTAATTTTTAAATAATTAGAAATTAGTTCTTCGCTGTGAATTGTTCATTTTTCGGTGTTTCTGTTAAAACAATGAAATCTTAATCTTTTATCAAATGGGTTGTGATTTCATATGTTGTAGTGAAAATTGGTTCTAATGTTTTGTGTTATTTTTCATTTTTGAATTTGTTCCCAATTAGATGGTGGCAACGTTGGATTGATTATGTGAACCATGACCAACCCAATAACCCGAATGATGCATCCTCGGTGTCGGAGCATTGTGATTCGCCCGGTTCCAGTGCCTTAAAGAGGCCTGCTGGTATTGATAATTCTGACTTGATATATGATGCAGCATCAGAGGACACCAATTCGGGCATTGAGATACATGATACGTTACTGGAAGGCCGCGATTATGTCTTGCTCCCGCATGAAGTTTGGAACCGATTGCATACATGGTATGGAAATGTCATGCCTTTCTTTGTTAACCCTACCACTATGGAAATCCAAATACACTCAAGTGTTTTCATATATGTACACACATATTTATTGGGTTTTTATATCGTAAAAGGAAACAGAGAATGATCTTAACACACCACCAATTTTATTGAATTAATTGTATTCTAGAGATTTGATCCAACTTAGTGGGAAAAGGCTTTGTTGTTGTTGTTGTTGTTTAGTTGTGTTCTAGAGATTTGTTACTTTCTCTTTTTTTGCAATGTTACCGATTGATTGAATAAATTTAACATTTATTTTGAGAGGACCAGCCTTCCTGAAAATTCCTTTAGATTTGCATTTCAGTGACCATACAGTATTATCTATGCATATTTTTGGGGTTGGAAGGGGTACCGAAGAGTGTATCTCTCCTTACACTTAAATGATTGCCTTTGAGCCAATATCAAGTTTCATTTCTGTGTTTTTTTGCAATTTATTGTGGTTGGAGGAGAATGTCAAGAGACTACATGTGTAATGCAGTGTTTCTGGTTGTAGGTATGGTGGTGGTCCAACATTGCCAAGGAAAGTGATTAGTTCAGGTCTTTCTCAGCCGGAGATGGCAGTAGAAGTGTACCCTCTGCGGCTTCAATTACTTGTGATGCCAAAAGGTGACCGCTCTACCGTACGAATAAGCAAAAAGGTAAAATATAAGGCAGATCATGATGTACCACTTTTTTCAGTGGTAGTTGCACCACTTTAGTAAGGTCTTACAAAGTATGTGCTGATTTTTCTTACCTGAAGATTGAAATTCTTTTGGCAGGAAACCATTGCAGAGCTTCACAGAAGAGCTTGTGATATCTTTGATCTTAGCTTGGAACAAGTAAAGTTTCCTATGTCTCTGGTTCTGCATCTAGCTTCATTGTTTGATTGAAATATTTTGTTCAGCAGCTCGTTTACTCCCTATATGTTGTTGGTACTTAAGAATTTCCTCGATTGAAGGTGTGCATTTGGGATTACTATGGACGCCGGAAACATGCCCTGATGAACGACATGGATAAAACTCTTGATGATGCCAATATACAGATGGATCAGGATGTGAGTCTTCCATCACTTTATTGGAATGACATGCACAATTCTCTTTAGCATAGGACTTCATAATTTCATATGATGGTACATAGGAAATTTTATACGTTCATGTTTTGCTGAGTTAAAGCTACAGCTACATAATACATTTCCAAAAAATTGTTTCTTAATTTTGGAATCACAAACATATACTTCTTTAACATGATATCATTAGAGATTCTTGTGTTCCTTAATGTTTTTATGGGCTTTTAGGTTTGAATTGAATGTTTCCTTAAAACATCAAGTATAGATATATTGCTTTTGTGTTGCTATTCACTGGAAGTACCATTCTTGAATTATTATTCTACCACGTCAGTTTGCAAGAGCATCTGTTTTGCGTTGCACACTTCTTTCATGAGAGTTTTGCTCTGTATGTTGCTGGCCTCCTTTATATTGGTTAGTCACCTCCCACTACTTAGTTAACTTGGTTAATCAGAGTGTATTTTTGTAATTATCTACCTCCAAATGGTTCAGTTGAGCTTGTTGGCCCATTTTGACCCGCCATCTTAGTGTCTGAACATGAATTATTGGTTTGTCACATTCTCTTTGAGGAACTTTCTGAACTGCATATATATGTACAAAAGCAATTTACGTTCACTTACAGCTTTCTGTGTTTCTTTTTTTTTTTTTTTTTTTTTTATCCTTTTTTTTATTTTTTATTTTTGTTTACGCACCATATGTTTGGTTTTTAATAGTGGAGATCTGTCTATTATATACCTGTAGGTACCAATGTTTGGTTTGCAGGCATAGATGAGATGTGTCTATGAACTTGGCTTCTTATGGTTGTGGGCTGTGACTGCAATTTTATGGCCTGTCACCAGCCTAGAGATTGGTTTCTAGTTGAGACAGGTCTTATGTAGTATATGGAATAATATGTTATGCTGTAGCCGTATCTATGCACAAGGGTGCTTATTCTCTGTTGAAAATTATGGTGGCATGATAATTACTGGAAAATCTAAGTTTAGTTAATCAGTATTGAGTAGTATGCAGTGCTATGCACACATTTTATCTTTCTCTGTTAAAAACTTTTGTTAAAGTGGCAAAGTAACTAGAGAAAATTGTGATGGATTTTGTGTGGTAACTGGTGAGGGAAGGAAATGACCGTCAATTGTGATGGGACGTAGATCTACAGTCAAGGAAGAGTGACCTTTATTAGTTGGGTTTTATAATTTAGTCGAAAAGGAGCACGGTTTTACTGGTTTAATGGTTGTGGAGATTTCCTTATTGGAGGCTTTACTTTGGCTTCATTTAATTTTAGTTTTGTTTTTCTGAGTTCAAACTTGTTTTGTTTTGTGATCAATTGAAGCAGATTCTGGTGGAGGTGCTTAACCCTGTCAATGGTAACACATCGGGTGGATCCCCGAGTTCTGTTCGCTCTTTAGAGAAGGAAGCTTCCTCTGTTCTTGTAGAGCCTTCTAAGTCAAGCTTGTCGATTGCAGGAGGTTTATCTGCAACCAGGGGTGCATCAAAGAACTACAGCTCAGAGCTCATACATAGTCAAGGCCTGATTGCAAGGGAACTGGATACTACATACCCTACGACTGGTGTTAGTACTAGGGGGTCGTCTGTTGGTTTGACTGGGTTGCAAAACCTTGGGAATACTTGTTTTATGAATAGTGCTATACAGTGCCTCGTTCATACACCGGAGTTTGCTAGATATTTTCGGGAAGATTATCATCAAGAGATAAACTGGCAAAACCCTCTGGGCATGGTTGTAAGTTTCTAACACTATCCGAGCTTAAATCAGCTCTATGTGCTTTTTGAAATCTATACTTTTATTGCTATAATAGACTGCCAAAATTTCTTATTCAGTTTTGCAGTTTTATTTTTGGGTGTGTTCAGGCTCTTGAAGACCCTGAGACCGTGAAATCTTTTGTTTTTTTTTTTTTTTTTGCAAGAGACCTCTACAAATGTTAGTACTGAGATCTTTATGACTGCTAGTACTTGGACCTCTATGAATGCCAATACCTGTTTCTCTCTATGAATGATTTGTGTTCAGTCATACATGTTTTCAAGGAGTAGCTTTAATCTTCTTGAGGGTATTGCTTGCTTTTATCCACAACTTGGCTTTTTACCTTATTCTCATTACAAAATGATGCATTTTTATGTCCATTCTTAGAATTGAAACAAACTACTATTCTCAATTCTCTAGGACATCGAGGTGATGAAAGATTTTCAGAAACAAGATATTTTGTTGAAATCGGTTTGTTGATTGAAGTCCAAGCAAGCAGTTTGAAGGATATACTGAGATAGTGTTGATTTGTCTGTGTTATTAAAATTTTGCTGCTTTTATTTTTTTGGCTGAATTTCTTTTGCTAAATTGGTCAAAATGTAGGGTGAGCTAGCTGTAGCATTTGGTGAGTTACTGCGGAAGCTATGGGCACCTGGACGAACACCAGTGTCCCCTCGACCTTTTAAATCAAAACTTGCTCGCTTTGCGCCTCAGTTTAGTGGTTATAATCAGCATGATTCTCAGGTTTGGTACTTGGCATTTAGGTTTTCACCAGTGTGTATGCATGCAATTTGCATTAACGAAAAACTAATTGTTGTTTCAGGAGCTTTTGGCATTTTTGCTAGATGGTCTTCATGAAGATCTGAATCGCGTGAAACACAAACCTTATATAAAGTCTAGAGATGCTGATGGCCGGCCTGATGAAGAAGTTGCGGATGAGTATTGGGCAAACCACACTGCTCGTAATGATTCTATAATTGTTGATGTGTGCCAAGTGAGTATGTTGTTGGAAATATTATATGTTAAAAAATTATTAGTTACTAACTTAATAATGGTCATTGTACAAGTGCTTAACTTGCATGCAGACTTGCAACGGTTACTACTATTACTACTGCTGCTGCCGCTAGTATCTGTTTGGTGTTATTTCTCATTTAAAATTTGAAGTTGATTCTGTTCATTATCTTTTCTTTCATTATGCTTTCTCAATCAAAGACCTAATAGATAAATGGTAGATAGTGTTTTCAAGACGCAGCGCTTAAAATGGTGTCAATATTACTCGTGATATATTTGTAAAATGGTGTCAATAAATGGTAGATAGTGTTTTCAAGACGCAGCGCTTAAAATGGTGTCAATATTACTCGTGATATATTTGTAAAGAAAGAGATGTCTTTACTGGTGAACTCTTCATATGGTAGATGTGGATACCTGGATTCCTGCAATATTAATCTGTTGTAACCTCAAGGGCAGTTCAAATTGTTGTTTCTTATACATGTTGGGACTTGGTGCTAGATGTCTATCCTGTTTTCTACTTGTACTTTTGCTGGCAATAGTTGTTCCTATATTGTACAGTATTCTTACTATATAAAAAAAAAACTTTTATCTTCTATACTTGTAAAACTTAAGATTAAATTGTGTGGTTTTGTTAAGTGGTTCATGCCCTTCGCACAATGTGGGTAAGTTATGCATGCCTCACTATCATTGTCAATTGAATAGTAGTGTAACTGATGTATTAAAATTATGTGCATTTTCTTAACATGTGGGTGAAAGCTTATTGGTCAACCTTGTAATTTAGTTTAAAATGTTCTTTCAAGCTGAGGAACTTACCATTTTGTTCTTCCTTCCACTCCTCATTGCCATCATTTTCGTAAGCATAGGAATGTTCTTTCAAGCTGAGGAATGTACCCTTAATTGTAACTTTTCTCCTACATAGTGAAATACACACTACAAAGTATAGTGGATGTAGCCCAATTATGGGTGAACTACTCAACTGCCATCTTATTTGTGTGTTCTGATTTTACCACTCCGGTGGTGAACCAAAATTCCCTGTCAATAAGTTTTTCATTGTCTGCTGACGTAACAATTTTATTCGATTTTGCTCCCAAGCAGTGACATGTATCACTAAGTTTGCACTTCCACTAATGATGTACAATCCTATGCTTTCTGCTCGCAATCTTCTGAGACTCGTCAGTTTTTTGCCTTCAGTTTTTTTACCTTTGAAAAAAACTTCTGAGACTCGTCAGTCTTTTCATTTTTAAACCTTAAGTCTAAGACAAATTTCCATTCATTTGACTTGATAGTACCTGAGTTTAAATACGCTGGTTGTATGTATAGGTCTTATTCCTTGTTGATTTCTTCTCCTAGTGCGCTAATTCTATGGGTGCTTTTTCTGACAAGTTTCTACAATTTGTCCATGGATTATACAAATAATGGTTTGTGACTTGTCTTCGTATTATTCTTTTGATTACCTTATATACTTATCAAATATAAGCTTCCTGGTGTTGTATCTCATGTATCAAATAATTTCGTATTTTATGCTCGATGCTATGAAGGCCGGTGAATCATGGTTTGGTGTTAATGCAAAAGATATTTTCACTAAATCTTGATACTGATCGAAATTTTTTTCCTGGTAGTTTGTAATAACCAATAGTTTTTTCTCATGGTTTTAATTTTTCCTATTAACAGGGCCAATATAAGTCAACTTTGGTTTGTCCCGTTTGCAATAAAGTCTCTGTTACGTTCGATCCCTTTATGTACCTTTCGTTGCCACTCCAGTCCACCACCACTAGAACAATGACGGTGACAGTTTTTTCTTGCGATGGAAGTGCATTGCCGTCTACTTGCACTGTCACAGTCCCAAAACAGGGACGTTGCAGGGACTTGATCCAGGTGCTTAGCAATGCTAGTTCTGTGAAGCACGGTGAAAAGCTTTTGCTTGTGGAGGTTAGCAGCATTTTACATTTGGAACTGATGCTTCTGTGCTTTATGAATCTGCATGGTTGGTTAACTTTTTCAATTTGTGGTTCACAGATACGAAATCATATGATTCAGAGATTTTTAGAAGACCCATTAATATCATTGTCTACCATCAAAGATGATGACCATCTTGCTGCTTATAAGGTTCCAAAATTGCCAAACAAAACAAAGTATCTTCAGTTGATACATCGCCGTCGAGAACAGTACGTATACTTTGACCTTCACCTTATATTCTGCACAGTGTTTAGAATCATGTAGAAAGCTCACTCTCCCCCACTAACCCTAACTTTGATTCCTGTACCCACGTTCACAAAAAGTTATTTTCCTTGCTTGACTAGTCCCGGCCAATTTAACCACTTTTATAAGCATTTTGAAAAGAAGCTGGTTGTTGAGTTAAGACTGCAAAAATATAATTTGTCCAGAATTAATTTCACATTTTCCTAATCAGAACAATTTGAAAAAGAAAAAAAATGTGGTGTTGATTTTACGTCTCATTTCAAACCATAAAAAACAAAATCTATGTGGTGTTGATCTGTATTTCTCTTGAACTTTAAACAACTGGACTTCTTGTTCTGGAGTTATCTGGTATGTAGATCATTTTCTGGCTTCTCCTACTAACTTTTAATTGTCTCGTAGAGGAATTAGTGATTCCCAGGTTGCATCAGGATGGAAACCCTATGGAATACCTCTTGTCTCGCCAATCTCTTGTGTTGATGAAATTAAAGGAGGCAATATACAGACGATTGTTCATAAAATGCTTTCTCCAATGCTTAAAGCTAAAAGTATGGATATATCCGGTGTAAGCTCAACAACAGCTGGATCAGACGCCTCTCTTGATTTGGGTTCACGCGAAGCATGTACTGATTCCACTGTATCAAATTCAGCTAGCAAGGATATCACTAGTTCTGAAGCGGTGAAAGCCCAAGAATTGCCTCTAAAGTTGGTGGCTGAAAATAATTCATGCATTGATCTATCAGCGAGGAAAGATAAAGCCATCAAATTGGCCTCATCTTCAACATCAATACTAATATATGTTGATTGGTCACAGAAGCTTTCGGAAAAGTATGATACTCATTATCTAGAAACCTTGCCAGAAGTTTATAAATATGGACCTGTAACAAAGAAAGCCCGAACTGAACCTCTCTCCTTATACACCTGCCTTGAAGCTTTTCTACGTGAAGAACCACTGGTGCCTGAAGATATGTGGTTAGTCTCTCTCCCTCTCGACTAAGCCCTAAATGGATGTATTTTAACCATATGTAGTTTGCCTTTTGAATATCAAGAGGTTCTGTAGGAGCTGTATCCTGCTTAATAAGCGGAATTTTGGATAACTTTGTATTCTGTTGAACGAAGCTGTATTCAAACAAGCGTGTCTTAAATTAATAGAATAATTATGGTATGGTGTAGGTACTGCCCGAAGTGCAAGGAGCGAAGGCAAGCAAGTAAGAAGCTTGATCTATGGAGGCTTCCAGAAGTGTTAGTCATCCATCTAAAGAGGTTCTCATACAGCAGGTCGATGAAGCATAAACTGGAAACCTTTGTGGATTTCCCAATCCATGGTTTTGATCTAACACGTTACGTTGCTAACAAAAACAACTCGCGACGTCAACTTTATGAGCTCTATGCCTTGACCAATCACATTGGCGGAATGGGTAGCGGCCACTACACTGCACATATCAAGGTATCTGGGACGATTGAATTGTATTTGGTCGAAACATTAATCAGCTGCATATCTCACTGGTAATCAGAAACAGATTTTATTGACTGGTGTTTGTTTTACGCAGCTTCTAGACGAGAATAGGTGGTACAGTTTTGATGACAGTTGCGTATCACCGATAAATGAAGACGAAGTGAAGTCAGGCGCCGCATATGTACTCTTTTATCGGCGTGTGCCAACTGAAGATGCAGCTATTAGCGATGTGGCCTAATCCTTTGCAGCGACGTCTAGTGTTTACTCACAAAAAATAGTAAGACTAACTCTCAAGGGCTTTGTTTATTTCGCGGACTAAATTACAGATGGAAAAACTAGTGAAATGTGTTTGGTAGGTTATTTAAAAACATCAAATGGATGCTTGTGTGTTTTTCTTTCAAAATGACAAAATCATGTAAGGCACCACTATCATTTGTGTTCATCACAATTTGCTCCCTAATCGCCGTTGCCTTACCACTACCTGCGCCATCACGTCCACGGTCCAGCCACCATCGCTGTCACTGCCACCAATGCCAACGTCACTGCTACCATCACCCTTGCCACTGTGGCCACCTCCACGGTCACTTTCTACGCCAACATCACCCCTACCACCTAGCAATCACACCCTCTGGCGGCACCACTCCTTGCTACCATCCATCACTACCTTCATCATCTCTACCTCCTATTGCCACCATTCATACCCCACCACCATCGCCACCGCACGCAACCACTGTTGCTACCAGCACCACCTCATCACAATCGCCATCCCCACCACCACCAGCACATCTTAAAACCTATGTTTTTTTGGGGCTAACAACATTGCACTCTCATTTCTCTCCCCTGTGAGAGCTTTTCTCTCCTCTCTGAGAGGCTTTCTCAATGCTCTTTCTCTCCGTTTTGTTTCGGCGCCGGCCCTAGCTTTGGCTAGGGGACCCCGCGTATTTCCTTTGTGGTTTGTGCTCTGATTTTTTCAGTTTTTTTCCTCTTCCTGGAGCCTGCACATTTTCCTTCCCCAAACATGCTGGGTCCTATTCCCGAATCTCCCATTTCCTCCAATCCTCTTTGACCCTTTCCCCTCCATTATCTTCCTCAGTTGGCTCCATCATCTCTCCTCATGTCCGATCAGGTACCGTCTCTACTTACCGCGTTTTGTTACAGATCTTTGGGAGGGTGTGTAGAGCTTTAGCTCGGGTGTCCACACCACCACCCTAGTTGGCCCTTGTTCGTCACTCTCGTTGCTTGCCCTTGTCAGCGATGTTGTTCGTGGGTTATTTCTACCTGCGTGCTTCATTGTTCTCATGGCGACTATTCTGGTGCTGGTCTATGGATGATGATGTGACCTCTGTCCTCACCAATTCTGGGTTTCTTGTTGGTCTGATCTCAGGTGATTGTTGAGGGTGGTCGATCGTGACGTGGTTCTCTGGCGGCGGCGTCGTCGTTTGCAGCTTCAGAAAGCCTAGTTGTCTAAGGTTTTTTGTGTGGTTTGGTTGTTTGTGCTGGGCTCCAAGGTTGGTCGTCTTCTGTGTGTTGTGGCCCTTTCTCTTTCGCTGTGTTTATTTAGTTTTGAGCTTTCGTTGCACTTCTCTTGTTGTTAATGAATTTTATCCTTTGACCCAAAAAAAAAATAAAATAAACATCGTACTCTTTAGGTTTGAGGCGGTTTTCAAAATGGGTCATGATGTTCTAATTTTCTCACTTTGGACACTAGTACATTCTTCTATTTGGATGTCTAATCCTCCACTAAAATCATGAAGTTTTTTCCTCTTTATTTATTTATTTTTTGCTAATGCGATGCAAATGTAATCAACCCATATATGGGTCTCATGTTTATGGGGTAATAAATTTAACAAATGATCAAATAGTCAATCAGGTCAAAGGTATATATTGATAACATTTCAATACTCTTATAATGAAAAATGAGAAAATTACAAATTTTTTACGTAATTTTGAAAATCACCTCAAATCTAAAATGTGTAAAATATAGTTTACCATTTTTACTACAGATGGTCCCTCTATGCATTCAAAAGTCACTACAGATGGTCCTCAACGCATTCAAAAGTCATCGTTTTGGTCCTGATTTTTCAGAGTAACTTTTTTGTGAAAAAAATGTGTAAAATGTAGCATTAATCTACATTTCTAGTACTTCAAACCAAAAATATTACAAAAATAAAACACATAACTCCATCCATAACTTATTTGGACAATCACGTTTTGAAAAATGATAGGAGAACCATCTTTTTAGACTATATTTTATAAATTATATGATGCGACAGTTGATGGTTAGATTCTGTTTTTAATAATTTAAGAAGTGACTTCAATCAACAAACATTATGCGGTTTATAAAATATGACCTAAAAACATGTTCCTTCTAGCGTCACCCGTTTTGTTTTTGTTAGCCGGGTTAACTACAATTTATAAAAAGAAACCAAGTTTAGAAACCTGCGACTCGTATAATCCAATAAACCTACCGACGTTTTCAGTTTTGGTAAATAAAAAACGGACAGTTCTGACTTAGATTTTCCAGAGATCACTGTCGTTAGGCACCTCGTCTCGAAGCTGAACTCTTGAGATCTGTCTGACATGATCTGACACAATGAGAAGCCTTCGATCTTCCCCAATTGCTTCCAAACCCATAATTTATGGTGTTATTCATATGTTTTTTCTGTTAGCCAGCTCAAATACGGCGCATGGAGAAACCTTCGACTCTGTCTTGCAGCTCCTCCGACGACCCGGGTGGACAAGAATCCGACCCGGATCCAAGAGGGTCCTCTCTGTTGGTGAGTTTGGTGCGAAAGGAGATGGCGTCACTGATGACTCTCAGGTAACATAATTCCCACAATCTGTAATATTTCTGCTGAGTTATTTTTGTTTTCTTTTTTGGGGTTTTAAAACAAAAATTTGCAAATGATGACATTGTTCAATGGCTGCTATCGTGAATAGGGTTTTACTCTTAATCACACTGCGTTTCGAGTTCAAACCCTTTTCCCTCTCGTAGTCTAGCTTAGAATAGTGATATCGCTTGAAATGAAACGATGACATTGTTGCTTTTATTGGTTTAACAATATATGAAATAACGTTTATCAATGAGAGTTGTTTTTCCTTGTAAATATAATTTAAGTGGGAGAGATGGACTGAGATGTATGGTTGATGAGATAGCTATGGAGATGCATTCTTTGGGAATTAGGCGATAACGAGGCACTTTCTTATGCATTATTATTTTCCACAAAACCGTTAATGAAGCCTGTGTCGACGAGTGATATGGTATTTTTCATCTCTTCAGGCTTTTAAAAATGCTTGGGAGATAGCTTGTTCTATCCCTGTGCGGACAAGAATCTTAATTCCTGCTGGAAGCACTTACCTATTCCATCCTGTTCATATCGCTGGGCCTTGTCGATCAAAGGTGACTCTAATGGTATGAATCAATTCTATTGCTTGCTGTAATTCTTTCTTTCTAACTAGCAGTATTTCGATGAGAATGCATCTATGGTTCAGTATTTTTTTGGTCCAAGATCTATGGTTCATTTGACATTTGTTATTCAGAATTTACTTGCATTCCCTTTAACAAATCGCATGCCTTAATAGATCTCTGGTACCGTCATTGCTCCTGAAGATCCTGATACTTGGATTGGTTTGAATCGACGTAAGTGGCTCTATTTCCATGGGGTGAACCACCTTACCGTAGAAGGGGGAGGGACAATCAATGGAATGGGGCAGGAATGGTGGGCTCGGTCTTGCAAGACCAACTCATCAAATGTATAGCCCTCTTGAACCTGTAAGCTTTATGTTTCATGTAAAGATTATTCTACCTACATCTGTCTAAAAGTGGCTTTAATTTGTTTATGGCAGCCATGTCGACATGCTCCAACGGTTAGTGCTTTTTTAGTTAACGGGGAATGCAGTTGGTTTTTTCCTTTTACTATTTCAGGCCTCCGATGGTTTCAATCATAACCTTAATATGGGATATTCAATACATTCCAGGCAGTTACGTTTCATAAGTGCAAGAATTTGAAGGTAAAGAATCTTTTGATTGTCAATAGTCAACAAATGCACATGGCATTCACAAACTGCATGCGGGTAGTGGCATCTAATCTCAGAGTCATAGCGCCTGCTGTTAGTCCTAATACTGATGGCATCCACATTAGTGCGTCGAAGGGTGTTGAGGTCAAGGATACCATAATAAGAACAGGTCAGTTATCCAAGAGAACTGTTGCCAATTTTAAACTTATTCAGTGTTTGTGATCCCGGAAATATAATCTCTTTTTCACGGTTGAGTTGTTACAGAAAAGTTTGTGGTTGTTACCTCGAGCGATTAGATAGCAAAATTACGTGCCAATTGGAAGTTTGTATTCAACATAGTATTAGATCTAATGTTTAGTTTCCGATTTAAGCAATCAAGGTTTCTTATAATCATTGTCCAATCCAAAGTGTGGTGAAAAAACTCGGTCTCTTTCTGATATCGGATTCTTATACACTCAATCCAGGAGACGACTGTATTTCTATAGTCAGCAATTCTTCACGAATCCGGATCATAAATATTGCTTGTGGCCCCGGTCATGGCATAAGGTAAAACTGGACTATACTTCCATTTCTGGTAAACCTCGGAATCATCTGGACATGTTACTAATTTTGAAATACTTCATCAAGCATTGGAAGCTTGGGAAAATCAAACTCTTGGTCCCAAGTGCATGATGTAGTGGTTGATACAGCATTCTTGTCCAACACAGATAATGGGGTGAGAATCAAAACATGGCAGGTAACCTTCTCTGAACTCTGTTCACAGGCACACACCAAGGAGTTCTTTTTATTCTTCATCTTGTACTTTTGTTCTGAACCATTATGCATTTAATTGAAATTGGTTTTTCGTGCATCTTCATCAGGGCGGTAGTGGTTTTGCCTCCAACATTGCATTCCGGAATGTGTTGATGGAAAATGTATCAAATCCGATAATAATCGATCAGTATTATTGTGACTCCTGGCTGCCATGTCTAAATCAGGTATAGAGTTCTTACCAAAATTATAGCGCTACTCCCATTAATTCCAAGTCCTTCATAGGTATAAGCCGAGCTATTGTAGGTAACCGGTTCAAGAATACTTCCTCTTTCTCTGTGGTCATGAGTTACTGAGACTACTAAAAACACTTCATTCTTGCAAATAGATTATCTCATTCATCCCACGTATCGGTAGCCTCATAAAGTTTAGTTCATAACTCTGTTAATAAGTGCAAGGCACAATTTATTTGACATCTCGACGAGTACTTGTTAGCACGGAGAGACTTATTAGTTCTCCTGCAAAACGAAGTTCCTTAGAATTACTGACATTGTAATCTTTAGTTTTTAGAGCTGCTTAAACTAAAAGATATTTACATCAATGTCGTATGAGAATGCAGACTTCGGCGGTAAAAGTGGAGAACATATCCTTCGTGCACATTAAAGGGACTTCTGCTACGGAGGAAGCAATAAAATTTGTTTGCAGTGACTATGCACCATGTGAAGGGTTATACATGGAAGATATTCAGCTTCTACCATCCGTTGGGGAGATCACCACCTCTCTTTGTTGGCAAGCTCAAGGTTCAAGTTTCGGTTTGGTAGACCCGCCCGCTTGCTTCTCGTGTAGCGAAAGCTTCATTACGCAAAAAGTCCCGTCATACTCTACCATTCATTCACAGAGGTTGGGCAGTTTGGAATATGGACGAACAGCAACCCGGTAGATCGTGGTATAGATCTAGCTACAGCGTATAGAGTCGACATTTTTGGATTCCATATTGTTCTTGGAGCATGGAACCCTGAAGCATTTTCCCTTTGTATATAGTCCACTGTAAAACTTGGGTTTGCACAGAAGAGATAATGGCAGTGATGACTTCGATTCGTTGGAATATTTGTACATAATGTATACACAGTATAGTTTTGGCATCGATTCGATGAAACTTTACTTATGGAATGTATTTATGCATATTGTCAAAAAAAAAAAAAAAAAAAAAACTTTTACAGGGAGACTTCGTTACAACATAAGCCAAAATTTCAAACGAATAAGCCTTTTCGAATACATTCTAAGATAACCGAACACATCGGTAGAAATAATGAACCGTCTGTCGCACCAGGAATACCAGAATCTAGTGCATAAAATCTCACAGCATCAAATATTATGTGTCTCTTTATCTTCTGCATTTTTAAACTGACTGCATTTTCATAGCCACAAGCTAGCGATTTCCAAGCTTGGGGCATCCCTCAGCAAGAGGCAAGTCCAAGTTTTCAACGGTTCTAAATGTTCTTGGGACCATCCTATCAACATAAAGAGTTCCCTCCAAATGATCACACTCATGCTGCAAAATACGAGCCTGCCAACCTGAAGCATTTACCTTGATGGGCTGGCCATTTCGATCAAAACCTGAAACCTCAACATCAAGGTTTCGCTCCACCACTGCTCTGAATCCATCGACACTGCAAAATATCACAGTAAAATTACAAATTATCGACAGCAGGCGATTCTAGTTTCCATGGACATAGTAACTTGAGTGAAAAAAACTTCTAAAACACAATATTAGAACGGTGTGAACTCGAGTAAGTTGAGCACCCAACACAAGCAAAATAAACAAGGGTCCATGATGAAATCCTATGTTCGCTTTCACACTGTCTTGATTGAGATTGATTATAAAAATTTCAACCTTAGAGATGAAAACTATTTACAAATGAGGAACACTTATAATGCAGTAGCATCATGTTTCCTATCAATTTGTTAACTGAGATGGAATTCTTTAATTAAGGGACTCGAATACTAGAAACACCCGAGGTTGTCAGCTATAGTTTCACATGCCCTATGACTAAGTCCCGGTTTAGCTTTGAGACAGGTTCAAAATTCACCGTGTGGTAGTTCAGTGGCATCCAAGGAGATGGTATAGAACATAAACTTTATTCATATCATATGATCATATCTCGCAAAACAAAGGAGCATTCAGTAACCATATGGAACCAATTCTGTATAGTTTTGCAGAGAAGACGGGTTGAAAATTCCTGACAAGAACATTGTAGATACAAATGTTGAGAATGACAAAGAAACTTAAATGTAACTTGAATCACCGCCATGCCTCTGTAACATCAAAACCCCCAACACAGCTATTGTTCTCAACTATCCATTTACGAGAAGAACAGGGCATTAAGGAAAATTCTGTGTCGTCCCTGATGGGGATGGTTCATTTACTATTTCTTCCAACCTCAACCATAGATTTCTCTCATTTCTAGCTAAAATAGAAAAACATTGTATCCGTTACCTTAAGCACCCTTCAAAGAATACTGCAGTCTTGTTGCTCTTCTTTTTAAGCTTCGGATTAAGAATCACCTGCCTCAAAAATAACAAATAAATTGCAATAGTCAAGTGCAACATTTTCAATCTTAAGATTCAATACATCACTTGGATGTTCACCTCTCTCACAGATACTTAACATACCAAAAGATCAAAAGGCCGTCGATCTTGAGCTGCAGTCGCTTCCTTAGGTGCATAACTGATATATTCCTTTGTATCTTCCAAAACTATTATCTGCACAGATGACAATGACAGAGTTGTTACCTTCGTTTTACGGAAACGGAAGTTTAAATCTTCAACGAGAATTTAAGGCTGGTGAGTTGAGCTATACGTTCCACCAAAATAAAAAGAAAGTATCAATTTTTGTAACCGTAATAAAAAAACGAACGTCACTAAAACAGCAATGTAGCTTAAATTGAACTAAGCTTTGATTGTTTACAATTTAAAGGTCTATCTATCTGCAGACATGGGCTTAGCCAAGTTCGAATCCCCCTCCTTGTACTCAAGTTCGAATCCCCCTCCCCGTAGTTTAGAACGAATTTACTGCAGACTATCGCTTGTCTAAAATTTTACTCCCAAGAACCAACGCAGGGTGAAAAAAAAAAAGCTACATTTTACATTTCTTTCCACATTTTCTCAGCAGCCAAACAGAAACTAATGAAACAGAAGAAGAAAAAAAAAAAAATCAAAATTGAGCCTTTAAGATAAAACACCAAAACTGACCCTCAAGGGAATTCCAATCTGAGGAGCAGCAAGACCGACCCCAGGAGCCTTCCGCATCACCCTCAACATATCATCAATTATCTTCTGGATCCTCTCCGACCCAATATCCCCGGGCTCAACATCTCGGGCCGGTTCGTGCAAAACCGGGTCACCCGCTTTCACTATATCGGGCATGCTGATGCTTTTCTTCTTCTCTCCTCCGAGACCCAGAAGCCAACCCGCTTTGGCGACGGGAGAAGAGGTTGAGCTGAAATTTTTCCCGATCGTGAAGTGCGAGTTGAAGACTGGATTCGGGTATGGAAGTCCGGGATCCAAAGAGATGATTCGGGATTTAAGAAATATCGGGGCGGTAGCTAGACAAATCGGGCCGAGACGGAGCGAGAATCGGTGGATGGTTTCCATAGCCGTGGTTTGGATTTTCAAGTAGAGGGTTTAAAGGATGCTTTGAAGGTGATGATGTCGTCCACTGCTTCAATCAAACGACAGCAACAATAATGTCGTCGTTCAGGCACTTTAACGACAACGTCAACCCAAGCTTTCTTTTACAGTACACTATGGTTGCAATTGCACAAGGGAAACAAACTTATAATTCGGACAAAAGACATAATTTATAAATTGACATGTATCAATTTTTTTGTTTGGTTTTATAAACAAAAAATTTAGAATTTTCGCAAGAGAAAAAAAAAACTATAAAATTTGGGATCTCCTATTCTCATGTTTAAAATCTATGTAAATAGGTGTTATTTCTAAATTTCTATGAATAATAATTTAAAATTAAAAAATACAGAAAATCTTAACCATGACTGGCCACCACTATTACACGTCACCACCACCCACACCATCACGACTACTGTGGCCACCACATACTGTTATGGTCCCCGCCACTGCCGCAGCCACTACCTATTACCATCACTATTGCCGCCACCACCAATCATCATCACTGTTGCCGCCACCACCACGTGCTAGCACATTTTCTAACTACTATCTCATTTATATATTAAGGACTCTATACACACATTAAATTCCGTATTCGACCATTGTTTTCGTAGGTTAATCAAATAAGAAAATTCACAAATTCTAGAAAAAAAATTCCGTCATTTCTATTTATGTCATTTTGGAATTCCATATTAATCTTACATTTCCTCATCCAAATAGAGTAATAAATGCAAATTTTTAGCCTCACACATTTCATGTTTAATGTTGTATGTTTTTTTGGTTTAATTATTTATTTTGACGATTAGAAATAAAGGATAAGTGTGCATGAAGCTATTGGTGTGTGAAAATTACATCTCTCATTTTATACAATTGTTGATCCTAAAAATTACAAATCCTACATGGCTCACAGGTCGAGTAACTATGAGTTAACTACGTCATTCTTATGAATGTGAGCATGCCCGCAAGCGAGCTTGGTCAGGTGAGTAGAATAGATGTGGTGGTGGTGGTGTTGAATGTGCTGTTGACTTCTGCACTTGAGCAACTATGGCCAAGGAAGGAACACCTCTTTGACTGGGGTTCTAAAACCTGAAAGCAAGGTTGCCTAATTCATTGCAAAGTTCAGGATTTCCTACACCAGGGTTGGTTGCATCAACTATATTTGTGAGAATATAGGCGTGCTGAATCTGTATTCTGTAGGGACACAAGTACTCAAGGAAGATGAGTGCTCTTATAGTGAATGTGGTTTGGTTGTTTAAATGTCAAACTGTAAAATGCACCTGAGAGTAACCAATCATAGAACATTTCACTTTGCTAGGAAGCTAACGAAGTGACCTCTTCGGGTGAAAGAATTAATAATTCTTTGTTGGCTGAGACTTGGATAGATATCCAACCAACCAGAAGCAATGTTGTTAATCCAAATTGAAGATGCTCCTAAATTGCTTGATTATCCAATGTTGTTAATCCAAACTGAAGATGTTGCCAGTTGCCAATGAAGTGCTGCTAATCCAAATGAAAGATTTGTTGACCAGAGGTTTAGGATGGATAGTATTTTTCTTAGAGCGTTTGAGTTATTTGTTAAGTTAAAAAGGGTTTTCACATCGCAGAACATTTCCTATTTATAGGGATAACCTTCATGATAAACAAGTCTGCCACAGTAAAGTCTTGATAAGACTGTGTTTTCTCGGCATTTACTTGGATATTCCCTTATCTCTTTAATTTCCCTCTTAGCCAAGACTTCATCTTCATCTAGTCTCGGCTTTTTTTATTCCAAATATTATTATCTTGACCCCATTATGTGATTGATTCATTCTTATTTGATCAAGAATGGATTCTAATCCTTGGGATAATTCGTGTCACATCTCGGCCCGGGGCGGATCACTTCCCGGGCCCGCTCCACCACCGTAGCACGATATTGTCCGCTTTGGGCTTACCATTCCCTCACGGTTTTGTTTTTGGGAACTCACGAGCAACTTCCCAGTGGGTCACCCATCATGGGATTGCTCTAGCCCCCTTCTCGCTTAACTTCGGAGTTCCTACGGAACCCGAAGCCAGTGAGCTCCCAAAAGGCCTCGTGCTAGGTAAGGATGAGAATATACATTTAAGGATCACTCCCCTGGGCGATGTGGGATGTCACAATCCACCCCCCTTAGGGGCCCGACGTCCTCGTCGGCACACTTCCGGCCAGGGATAGGCTCTGATACCAATTTATCACATCCCGGCCCAGGGCGGATCACTTCCCGGGCTCGCTCCACCACCGTAGCACGATATTGTCCGCTTTGGGCTTACCATTCCCTCACGGTTTTGTTTTTGGGAACTCACGAGCAACTTCCCAGTGGGTCACCCATCATGGGATTGCTCTAGCCCTCTTCTCGCTTAACTTCGGAGTTCCTACGAAACCCGAAGCCAGTGAGCTCCTAAAATGCCTCGTGCTAAGTAGAGATGGGAATATACATTTAAGGATCACTCTCCTAGGCGATGTGGAATGTCACAATCCACCCCCCTTAGGGGCCCGACGTCCTCGTCGGCACATCATGGCCAGGGTTAGGCTCTGATACCAAATTGTCACATCCCGGTCCGGGACGGATCACTTCCCGAGCCCCCTTCTCGTTTAACTTCGGAGTTCCTACGGAACCCGAAGCCAGTGAGCTCCCAAAAGGCCTCGTGCTAGGTAGGGATGAGAATATACATTTAAGGATCACTCCCTTGTGCGATGTGGGATGTCACAATTCGCATCTAATCAGGGCTTTATTATGATCCTTGGCAATTTCAATTTGCCTAAAACTCGATTGAACCACATATGATCTTAATCCTCATACAAGACTCGGTCGAATCAATCCTTTCTTGGGCTAAAAGCCCACTGGTCTGAGGATTGTGGCTTTTTAGTTCGGGTTAACCCATTCCCATCCCAAGCTACTGTTCATACCCAGACAACAACATATTAGGAAAAAGTGACTCAACCTCGTATGTGTTGTGAGTTATATATTAGTTAAAATGTAAATAGTAGTTTGTTGTCTCACATTGATGAAGTGCATATGTAATACCAATTGTAACTCCTATATATACTCCACTTTGGAGATTAATGTATATATATAAGAAATTCCCAAATATTGTCATATATATTTTTGGTATTTACCATGTTTAGTTTAATATGGCATCAGAGCAGTTCGCTCTTGGGGACTTGTGTGCTTTAATTTTGTGCCCACCTTTGTCGTGATTTCCTTCGTTGAAAAAAATAAGAAGAATAAGAAAGTGAATAGTACTGCGCTACAGGACATCGCCTTGCTATAATGCTGTGAACAGTAATATACTACAATGTCGTAAACAGTGATTTGCTACAATGCATGAACAGTGATCTACTACAGTGTTCTGATAAATTGTTTTCATTCTGCTGTGTATCTTTTGTGCCTTTATTGTTCGTAATTTAGTTCAATGACTCAATATAATCATAGTGTTGTTATGCATCTTGGTGGAACAAATAAATAGATAATTAATATTGGGGCCACTGATCATGTGACTAGTGATCCTAGAATGTTTGATGAGTTATGTGACTATGTTCGTGATCCGTATATTACTAGTGCAAATGGAGCACCTTCCCCTGTGAAGGGTGAAGGCACCATCTCTCCTACTCGAACCTTATCACTGGTCCATGCTTTACTTGTTCCTGATGTTAAGTGCAATTTTTGTCGGTAGGAAAACTACTTAATACCTTATATTATTTTGCTCATTTCTACCCTACGTATTGTTATTTTCAAGACATTCAAACTCAGAAAATAATTGGTCATGGTAAAAGAATAAGGGGTTTGTACATCTTGACTATGGAGGATACTTTTGTTTTTGGTTCAAATAATCATCAAGTTTTAAGTGCTAAAGTGGATAACAGACATCAAATTTGGTTGTGGCATCGACGATTGGGATATCCATCGTTCAGTTATATGAAGCATCTATTTCCTTATTTGTTTCGCACTTGTAGGGATTCAAAGTTCAAGTGTGAAACATGTGTCATGGCTCAGAGTCATCATGCTTCCTTTCCCATAAGTGATTCTAAAGCTACTTTGCCATTTGATTTAATACATTCTGATGTGTGGGGTCCGGCAAAGGTTACTTCTAATGGATTCCGTTGGTTTGTTACTTTTATTGATGATTGTACTCGATTAACTTGGGTGTTCTTGATGAAGAATAAGAGTGATGGTCCTTTGCTTCTTCAAGAATTTTGTGCAATGGTGTCTAATTAGTTTCATACCAAAGTTAAGGTCTTCAGGTCTGATAATGAAGGAGAATATGTGAATCACACTTTGGAATGTTTTTTTTTGTGATCAGGGTATTATTCACCAAACGTCTACTCCGTTTACACCTAAACAAAATGGTGTGTCCGAACGGAAGAATCGTCAAATAATGGAGGTTGCTCACTCCTTGATGTTGGATAAATGTGTTCCTGATCATTTGTGGGGTCATGCTGTTTTGGCTACTGTGTATTTGATAAATTGTGTTCCAAGTAGGGTTCTTGATTTTCAGACACTGCTTGATGTGCTACAAAAACATTTTTCTTTTGTTTCTGTATCAAAACTTCCTCCGAAGGTGTTTTGGGTGTATTGTGTATGTGCATGTCTACTCTCATCATTGGAGTAAACTTGATGCATGTTCTCTCTCATGTGTATTTATTAGGTATGCTAACAATCAAAAGGGCTATAAATGTTATCATCTTCCAACTCAGAAAACTTATATTACCATGGATGTCGTCTTCCACGAGGAAGTTTCGTATTTTGTGAAGCCCTCTTCCGACTCTCCACTTTAGGGGGAGATAGAAAGTGAAGTGCATATTCGAAGAGATGGTATGGATGATGTGTTATAGGTAGAGTTGGGGACATAACCTATTATGTTGTGTGATACTGATCAGTCGGCTATAGATAGTGATCGGTCACCTGCCATTCCTGAAACTATTTCTACTGATGAAATATTAGATGTGCCTAATGAGTTGCCTGTTAATATGTCTGACGAATTACCTTCTGATGACCGGTATAACGCTAGATTAGTTGCTAAGGGTTATACTCAAACCTATGGGGTGGACTATCCGGAGACTTTTGCTCCTATTGCCAAACTTAATATTGTGCGTGTTCTTCTGTCCTTAGCAGCAAACCAGGATTAGCCTCTGTTGCAGTTTGATGTTAAGAATGTTTTCCTTCATGGTGATCTCAAGGAAGAAAGTTTATATGGATCTCCCACCTGGTATCGGACCATCTCCTAGAAAATGTGTTGTATGCAGGTTGTGAAAGGCTTTATATGGTTTGAAACAATCTCCTAGAGTGTGGTTTGGGAGGTTTACAAGTTCAATGAAGAAGTTTGGGTATGTCCAGAGTCATTTAGATCATACTTTATTTCTAAAGCGACAAAATGGTAAGCTATCTGCATTGATTATTTATGTTGATAACATGATAGTGACCGGTGATGATCAAAAGGAGATACAACGCCTTCAAAAGTACCTAGCTACTAAATTTGAAACAAAAGAATTAGGTGAATTGAAATATTTTCTTGGAATCGAGGTTGCACGATCCAAGCATGGTATTTTTCTGTCTTAACAGAAGTGTGTTCTTGATTTGTTAGCTGAAACAAGTATGTTAGATTGCAAACCTGTTGATACTTTGATTGAGCAGAATCATCGTCTGGGCTTATTTCCGGATCAAGTTCCTACTCATAAGGAACGGTATCAGAGGATTGTGGGGAGATTAATTTATTTGTCTCAAACTCTCCCTGGCATTGCTAATGCAGTTAATGTGGTAAGTTAGTTTATGCACTCACCTAGTGAAGCTTATATGGATGCAATAATCCGTATTTTGAGGTACTTGAAGATGGCTCATGGCAGAGGCTTGGTTTTCTTCAAGAATGGTCATTTGAATGTCGAAGGGTATACAAATGTACATTGGGCATGTTCTATCACTAATTGGCGATCTACATCTGGATACTTTACGTTTGTGGGTGGTAATCTAGTTACTTGGAGAAGCAAGAAACAAAAAGTGGTGGCTAGGTCAAGTGCTGAAACTGAGTTTCGTGGTATGTCTCATGGTGTATGTGAGTTGTTGTGGTTGAAAAAATTGTTGAGAGATCTTGGATTTAAACCCAAGGGTGCTATAAAACTCCATTGTGATAACAAGGCTGCTATTGAAATTGCTCATAATCCAGTGCAACATGATCGAACAAAACATGTGGAGATTGATCGACATTTCATCAAGGAAAAATTGGATGCTGGGATTATTATGTTTCTGTTTGTGGGATCTGAAGATCAACTTGCTGATGTGCTGACTAAGGCTTTGTCTAATAGTGTGTTTTCCAACTCACATGACAAGTTAGGCATGCGTGACATCTTTGCTTTGAGGGGGAGCGTTGCGAGTTATATATTAGTTAAAGTATAAATAGTAGTCTGTTATCCCACATTGATGAAGTGCATATGTAATACCAATTGTAACTCCTATGTATACTCCACTTTGGATATTAATGTATATATAAGAAATTCCCAAATATTATCATATATATTTTTGGTATTTACCCTGTTTAGTTTAATAGTATGCATGAATAAATTGTTTTTAATCACTTAAGCTATAAATCTCATAGAATATATTTAACTCGTGAATTGTTATTTGTACTATTAATTTTCTGTTATTTCGAGCAAATGAGGTTTTTTCTTTGTGCAAGCTGTTCAAATAACGTGTACAAACAAGAAAGTAAGATAAAGTAAGATATGCTGTAAAATAGTTACATTCTCATTACAATGTACACCAAAATACAAACTATAACAATTGCTACTCTAAAATATTAAATTATGTTAATTTACGTTTTACGTGGTGGTCCTGACTTCAATAGTGAAGGCATAATCATTGTAGTACATATGTTAATTCAATTGAGTGTCTATGAACAATAAAATGAATACAAACATATATGATTTAAGCATGAAACGAGGGTTCAGATATCATTAGTTAGACTGATAAAAGGATTACAAATTAATCAAACACGCTATAATATAAACCTTGCTTGACAAGTACGAAACGACTTTCACAACAATTGTTTTCACATAAACTAGATTGTAAGGTTACAATTATGTTCTTCCTTGTCTAGTTAATAAACTTAAATCTAGAAATTTGTGTTTGACGCCTAAACATATTGAAACAACTCCACAATATTTTAATAAATATAAACATATAAATTCTTTATTTTTATTTTTATCAATGGTTTACGATAATTCAAATTGCAGACCGATTTAACATTGAGAAGAGAAGTACTATTAAACCAAAGCTAATTGGTATAAATATAAGACTCCTTAAATCTAGAAGGGTGATATCATAATCCTCAAATGTGAGCTAAGTGCAAAAAAGGTCTTAAACGATACTTCGTCTGGTATTGATAAAGTAGCACTAGGTAGTATGGAAATCTTCGCGAATAACATCGAGAAGGTGAGACTTGGTTTGTGGCGTTTGATCTACAATTAGTAGATTGGAGATTTTTGGTTGCATGTGTCTGATAAACTGAGAAAGGAGAAAGACTTTACTCATAAAAAAAATTGGGGTGGGGAGCTCATTTAAATGTGAACAGTACACGGAGCCCCTCCGTGTTATTCAACTTTTTGGCCTTTGTCACATATCGGCATTCGACAGTGCCATAAAACTATAGTCTGGAGAACCAAAACTACAAGGAAGTCTTTAAGAAATCTATCTTCCACTCCTTTTGCACCTCATTGAACTACATTTTTAGGCCTAGTATGTCATCTCGAAAACCGAAACGATGTTTTATCAACAACCGTCCTCTGCTTAATGTAGTTAACGACCAAAATTGTACTAGTAAAAATAGAATAGTTACTTTGGTATGTGTATTGGATTTGCTTATGTAGTCTAGCTTTAATGTCAACCGATTGGGGGTCCTATTGTCTCTTACCGCCCAGTTTGATATGCTTAGCATTTAGCAAGATAAAGTAAATCATTAATTTGGGATTTCACAGTTTCTAGAGCTTGTGTTCGTTTGAGTTATCGTGTTTTCTATGTTTCTTGGTAAGTTGTAGAGCATTTGGTAAGTTGTAGAGACATTTGTTAGTCACCATTGAAATATGGCCAATATTCGATGAGGACCTTATTCCCTTGCCAAACCAAATTTATTAGACAAGGGTGATTCATCTTCCCCCGCTTAAGTTTCTATCAAATCTTCCTAAAGGCACTATCCAATTGCCTTGTATATATCCAAAGTAATGGAGTAATCCATATCCCATCCACTAGCCTACTTTTTCTCTTGTTCCTTCTTTTGGGTTTGCTCTTATTCGCAACCTTTGCTAAAAACAGAAAAAAGGGGAATGGTTCAAGGGCTCTAATGCAAAATTCCTGTCACTTGTAATTGATCCCAAGGTTCGTAACCCATTCCTTTGCCATCCCTAGGGTTTAGTTAGGTCACCCATATGGATGACAACCTGCCATACCTCGTCAATTAATTGCACCGATGTGCAACGTACTTCTTAAATTTCATATTTTATTTTATCGGCATAGAACTTGTGCATGATGTTTACCCCTGTAGTTGGGCAGAATTGGGTATAGATGCAATAATGCTTTTTTTAGTTACAAGTCATGAGCCACGAAGGTTCTTCTGCTTGATCGATCCAATAATAGTAATGCAGAGAAATTAAACGTAAACAAATAATTGCATGCATTCAAAGGCATTACATATGGCGCCAGATGAGGCACCTTTCCGCCTTAACCCTTGCCGTAAGCCGCACGAATTATTTGAAAGGTCTACTCACATGCGTGTGGGTTAATAACTTTCCAAATATATAAAATATTTAAGGGGATGATTGTCAATCTGGCATCTGTATGATTAAGCCAAATCCCTTATTATATTCGTCCAAAATCATACCTGCTGAATTATACAGAAAGGAAATCATTTATCATTATTAATTAAAAGAATACCTACCAAGTTTCATAGAAAGAAAATCAACTGTTACTGTTAATCAATATAAATTAGTTGTATTTCGTTGACCAAACCCCATGTGATTATTAGTGATAAAATTTTAATCAACTGTCACTTAATTAGCCAACAGGAGTTGCTGCAGAACTCAGAATAGTTGGTTTGATAATCTTTAGATAGAAATATCTAGTTTGATAGTACTTCAATCCAAAAAAGCATATGACTTTCTAGCGCATATCCAGTCAAAACTTATCTAGCTTCTCCTAGTCGCTACCGAATATCTTTTAGGGTAACTTTGACTGAGAAGGGATTCTCTTATTAATTAGCACCTAGCTGAAAAATAGAAAAAGGAATATAATACACTATAGCACTTTCTTTTCACATATAAATATGGAAGCAATGGAGCTCAGAAAGCGCATCTTGTTGTAAAAAAATAAAATAAAGAGAAGCTACAATAATGAAGAAGAGCTCCATGCCTCCTCATCCATACCACTCTCCCCTAAATGCAGGTGATCAGAAAGAAGAAGCAAAAAGCTTTCAAGTCGATCAGAAAACCGGAGCTTCAAGGTCTCATGCTATGGCGAACAATAAAGAGGAAACAGCACCAAAGAAGCTAGAGAGGAAGTCGACTGAAGACATCAACGAAAGCGCAGAGGCATTCATCAAGAAGTTCAGGAAGCAGCTTTTGATCCAAAGGCTTGAGTCCATTGAGAATTATGAGCAAATGCTTGCAAGGGGACTCTAAGAGATGTACTCTTCCTGGATCACTTTTACTTCTTGCAATATTTGCCATAATTAAACTTGTGTAACAATTATATATTTAACGTATATGAGATTGTTTACTTAATTTATTGGTTCTTGTTTCTTGATAACCAATCGCTTGTTTTTCATCTCTACGATGAAAATGAAAGATGAGAAGGACAGCATATAAAACAATAATATCACGCCTTAGTTTTTCTTTTATTTTTATAACAAGACTATTTTAAATGAGAAGAGATCCTCTTTGGATCTCTTCCACCAATGCCACCGGATCAAGTGATTTGGGCTTTTGAAATTTCATCTAACGGCCCACATTTTTTGACCCCTTAAAAGCTATAATAATTTTTAACCGATGAATGAAATTTCAAAGGCCCGGATCATTTGATCCGGTAACCTTGGTAGAAGAAATACAGAGAGAATCTTTTCTCATTTTAAACTACTCTAAAAGAATATCCGAATTTGAGTTCGAGGGGTCGGATGGGCATACTATGGCCAATTAAACATAAAAAAAAAAAAAAATAATTAAAAAGAAAAAAGAAAAAAAAAAAGATGTTGAGTGTATGAATACTTACTCAACATGAATACTTGGAGACGAGTGGATCTTGCATGTATTTATTACTAGGAGTTGGGCAATGTTGCCAATTAGTTATATTGTAAAACCTCAATTGCACGTTAGCTCGTGTGAAGATATAAAAGTTATTTATTATTTTAAACAATGAATGTAAAGAGACACGTCTATTGGGTTTAAATGATAGAGTATGATTCTCTCCTCTCTTTTTTCTCTCTCCCCTCCTCTCCATTCCTATTTGAACGGTCACGGTTAAACCACGTCAATATTTTATATTAATTTTTTATAGAAAGAGAAAGACAAAATAGAGAATATGAAAGGAGGGGATACAAGGGGATGAAAAGAGAAGAGGAGAGAATCCTAGTCCTTAAATGATTGGTGCCTTATTGCTCACCCAATTTAATTTTGGTGTATGTTCACCATACATGTATTTATACGTCATGTGTCATTTTGTAGCAATAATAAATTTATTTTTTAAATATTCTTTTCAAATTGAAAACTATTTTGAACAAAGAAATTAAAAATTAAGACAAAACTCAAACCCAACTTCGTTTAAAGTTCCCCCACCCACTCCAACCCCAAAAATACACACCCAAGCCGTCGCGATCCCCTATGATGACGCAACACGAAGTAATAAAAGCGTTACCAACGGAATCCCTCAAAGAACAAATCTGGAATTCACTAGAAAATTAAGAGAAATCTCAAAAGGGTTGTTTGTTTAATTGATAATTGAATGATCAAATGATTACATCCAGAGGACTTAAATAAAGTTTACAAACGTTTGGAACATCTCAAGGGTCTTCTAGAAATTAAAACAACATTATCTAAACATTAATTGGAGGGAAAACCATGGGTCCGATTTTATTACAAACTTTAAGCGTAGTTTTGGAGGCTGAAACGACTCCGGATGATCAAAATTAATCA
Source organism: Pyrus communis (assembly GCF_963583255.1). Classification (NCBI taxonomy): domain Eukaryota; kingdom Viridiplantae; phylum Streptophyta; class Magnoliopsida; order Rosales; family Rosaceae; genus Pyrus; species Pyrus communis. The sequence continues at coordinate 7,033,741 of NC_084813.1, read as the reverse complement.
TAAGTCTTGGTATATCAAAGGTTTGACTCATGGTGTTGTTTTCTTTTCGAAAAAGTATCTCGGATCCAATTTAGAGCTTGGACGCGAAATAGACAAATTCTCATTGCGTCCTTTTGTCTTCTGACGGTCCATCTCCTCCTCGGTCTATTTTGCCATTTGTTTTACATCACATGACCACCTCTCAACCCATCAATCTACTCGGATAGCGTAGGAAGCAATAAAAAGCCCTTCTTTGAGGAAGACGACGGCGATGAGTAAAAATTCGATGATGATGATGATAACTGCTCAATTCTACAACGTCGGCGAGGTGAGGCCGTGAGGATTGGTTTGGCGTTGTTGAGGCCCAAAAATGTCACATGCAAGCCCAATCAAGTCTCAAAGCCCAATTGTTATACGAGCTTCAAGCCAAGCCCAAAATACATGCAAAGGTGTGGAATCGACAAACTATATGTCGTGTTCTTTCGTGTTTGCTAATTTGGAAGAATTTTGACAAATGAGAACCCTCCACAAGAAGAAGAGAGCTTGACAACACCATACTCAGCCAGGCACAAAAGAGGATGCAATTGCAAGAAGTCAAATTGTCTCAAAAAATACTGTAATTAGTACCAGGTTTATATGAACATTTGTAGCTTTCACATCAATGTAAAGATCTCTTAGCTTCTGAAACACGGTATTTCTCCAAGTTCATTGAACAAGATTCGGAGCAGGAAGTTAGTTACTATTTAAACGCTCTTAACCTGTTATCATGCGATTTATCATTTTATTGCTCCATGTTTTTTTCTCCAAAGGCTAAAGTTGGCTGTTTGGGTGGATGTCGATGCGACGGTTGCCAAAATACGTTTGGCAGTAAGGCAGGTCAGGATTTGTTTGTTATGATGCACCTCACTTTTTTGGTTTTCAGTAATTTATTTTTGTATACTAGCGTATGACTATTGTGTTTTAGCAGCAAAGAAAATGATACCACAGGGATCTAATACGTGCTCACGCACATACGCACAGAGAAATTTCAGGTAGAGATTCCAATATTAGAGATGTGCCGCCGATAGGTGGAGCATAACATGAGACTTTTAAGTCTTAGATTATTCATGAGTCATGACGCCGGCAATTCAACGGCTAAAAATAAAACTGAAATTGCAGGTGGAGACGTTTTCTTTTTCTCATATACAAAAACCAAAAAGATCAGCCTTCCAGTACAAGACATGTACTTGATACAAAAGGGAAGGAATGAAGAAGTGTATTGACTGTTGATGATAAGTCAGATTATAAACACCAAATTAGAAAAATCTGTTCTATGATAAAGTTAAGAAGGAAGACAAGTTTGGTGGTGTTATGAAAAATCACGCTTGATACTCAAATTCAATTATGACCTTAACTATTTTACTGAGGATTGTTAGTATAAACAGTGGAGTACGAAACTTTATGCTATTCATGTTGTCGTCTCTGATGTGATACAACATTAGTCGATAGAGGTTTTCTTTCCCTAATTAGATAGAGAAGGACTTCAAGAGAAAGTATTCCGGATACAGAACCACAACAATGCAAGATATAACACTCAAAAGGAAAAAAAGCAAAGCAAAGCATCAATGAAAAGGAGAGGTAAATAAACTTACAAAATTGTAGGATAGTGACCATCTATTTGTACCATCTCTCTAATAGGGGTAGGGTTCATCAACATAAATGAGCTCTTTCTCTATTAGATATGGTACAAATAGATGGTAAGAATAGCATGTCATTTGATTTGCAAATTTTGGTTTATAAATTTGATTCCTTAGCATTATCCAAAGTAGGAAGATAGCAGAGAAAATTCAGCCAAAGTTGAGCACATTGGTCCATTCTTTAGAAAGAGAGAGCTCTTGCAGCAAAGACAGACAGATAACATCTAGAGAGAGAGAGAGGAATCTATGCTTGTGGGCAGCGGCCAGAAAATAGAGCAAAAACCCACCAGCAACACAAAAAACTGAAAAGAATGTTGCTGAAAAAGCAAGAAAGAATAATCCAAGTTGGTAAAACAAAAAATTCTTTTTTCCAATCATTAGTTAATGAATCTTTCATGATTGACGGATACCCATTAACCACAATAAAAAAATTTCTAGTGTTCCAATTTCCTTTTTTTCCGTCTACATTCTAGTGCCCAGTTTCTAAATATGATATAAACTAAAACAAGTGAAAAATCTCACCTGTGGAAAAGAACCGATAAACCGACGAACTGGGTTCCATTCAGCCTCCAGGTGACCTTTCTCACTTGTATTCCTTTTTCCTTTATAAAGCTTATTAAATTTTTTATTTGTATGTACAATGTTGATAGCAAGACATGTACGTTAATATGTTGGCATAAAATTGTATGTGTGTATATACCACACTCAGTCCTGCTCTCCTAAGGTCCTCATTTTGTGCAGGACCAAATGCACATTAACCGTAAAATTATATTAGTTTAGATCCAAAAACTTTAAAATATTTGTCAAATGTATGCATTTGGTCCTTACAAGTCTTCAAAATAAGGACTTTAGGAGAGTAGAATCCTTGATCATTCTTTATCCGCTGTGCTTGTCATACCCTCAATAGAAGTTACTTAATATTTATTTTTTATATAGTAGTCTTTTTACATTTTTCTTAGGTTTAAAAATCGATGTAATCAAACCACTCAGTACTACGGTCTCGTGGTATTTCTCTTCACTTGAAAGTGAAAGGTCTTAAGTTCGAATCTCGTGGATGACGAATTCGATATCAAATTACACTACAAAAAATGGAGCACTGCACACAATAAATTATTTGTGCCCTTTGAGGCCAAAAAGCACCAACAATTGTGCCCATAGACCAATAGCAACAATGCAACAACTATATTTCTATTTGTGCCCTCTATAGGCGTTGCATTTAATGATAGCACACATGATGTTTTGTGCTCAAGGGCTAAGCACAAATAGAGGTTCTTTTGTGTCTCAGTTCTGACAGTTCTAACAACACTGACTTTTCCAAGCCATGTTAGCACCGTTTTGTTTTTGTGCCCAATAGGTAAAATAAAAAAAAAAAACAAATTCAAATTTTACAAACAAGCTTTCACGATTTAGTTCTACAAACAATCAATTCATACAGATTCAAATATTACAAACAAGCATTTCTGAACAGTTGAATCTTTCCCAGAAAGCTTTTTACTTCATCCCATCTTCCTGTTCCACAAATAAATTAATCAGCCGGTCTATATAGAATCTGGGCCTCTTCTTGCCAAGGTTATGAATAAAAACCTCATATAAAGAAACCACCCAACTTACAAGAACAACGAAAATGAAAGGAAAATACATGAATATCAAAAGTGGATGTATTTTCTCTAAAATGATTTGAATAAGTTCACAATATCACCGGCAATTTTGAAAACTCATTCTTAACAATTGTATTCATGATATCAGTAGGTAGAATGTTAAATCTAGAGTCAAGTGATTTAAGTATAGTCGTCAGACACCAGAATAAATACACCATAAATTCAAACCACTTCCGCATTCCATCTCAAATTACACACAAACGAATACAAAAATTAAAATCAATACCTATTTGGATTCGAAACAGAAGCAGATCAGCATTAAATCTCAACCATTTGTAAGACACATATGTCAAAATGAAGCTGGGATTAAGAGGAGTTTGATTTTACCAAAATCGAGGCCAAGGGATGGCTAGAGGTGGCTGAAAATTGGCCTGAAAGCCCAGTTTAGGTCTCTACGAATCCCTGACATATTCAAGCATGTAAAGCTCGAATTTGGTCCTTGGGATTATGAGGAGTTTGTTGTGGTGTCAATCTCGTCCAAGACAACGAGATTTGGTCGGAAAATCTTGAAACCTTCAACTCGCCGGAACAGTAGAGAACGTTAGCTCTCCGTTCAATCTCGCAAACGTGGAGGAAATTTCACATGCAAGGATAGAAAACAACTTAGAACATCGAAAGGAATTAAACGGAGGTAGTTACGGACCTTACCTTGGTAGGGAAAGCGAACTCGCTGGAACTCTCTCGGATTCGAGACGGAGCTCTGCGATAGGGATTTTACCACTTGCAAAAGTAGGGATAAAAACACTTAAAAACACTTGCAAGAGTACAAGGTAGTTGTAGTATAAACGGCTCAAGTAAGGTCGTTTTCCACAGGGATTGAATGAATAATTTATGTAAATATCAAATCTTAATTAATTATTTGAAAAGAAGGTTTGGAAAATGTTGATTTTATGACCTAAAATATTAAAAACGAATTTAATTAAATAAATTGGGAAAGTAAGGAAAACAAAAGAAAATAGTTTTGAATATCAATTTGTAAAAGCCTAGGGTTCCGCCGTCCCCTTAACAATCCTACGTAGTTCTTATAATTCCTTATGAATTACACATGCATATTTTGAAGGTTAGGTTTTCCTAAAGTATGCCCTACTTGGAACCCCCAACATAGAACGTATATCTAACATGCAACCCGTCCGTAGCGTCCAGATCGAATGTGAACATGCAAGACTCATTAAGTTTTGTGAAAACCTTTTGAAAAACCATATAACTCCTAAGACGTGTCGTCCATCCTAAGTAGTTACACATGTTAACCACAAGAAGCCTTAGTCAATTTTAGGGTCAGCCCTCCGCCAAAATTGCATCCAATTACTTATTTAAACATCCTAATAGTAGCGAAGCATTAAGATATAGAGACAGTTTAAAGCACAATGATTAATAATTCAAAGTATGCATGCATAATATCATAAGCAATTAAATAAAAACTACATCTTCATGCTAAGGCTCAAGGCATCGCCGTAGCAAACGAAACTAGTTAGTAACAACCATAAAACAAAATATTATTAAGAATTATGGATAGAAAACACCTTGAAAATAAACTTGGATTGTTAAAAGCTCTCCAAAGCCAAAGTATTGTGCTTTCCCCCCCTCCCCCCACTAACCTAATGGCTAAAAAGCCTTATTTGTACTACTACAAAATAAAATCCTTCCTAGAAAAGGTCTTAGAGTAAAACTAGTAAACATAATAAAATAATAAAATAGAAAATAAAAGGTTTCCTATTTAAACTAAAATTTGGACTTCTCAGAAAATCACACTTTTGACTTACCAAATCAACTTCGATTTGGTCCCAAAAGGTTTTTTTTTTATTTTTTTTTATTTTTTTTTATTTTTATTTGAAGCTGGAGACGTCCCCTACAAATTCTCAAAATGAATCTTCCTCAAAATATGCCATCTTGACCTCCAAAATACCCAAAACGTCCAGAAACGTCAATCTGGGAAAGCTGTGCGCTGGGCCTTAATTTCATCATCACGGTCAAACAGCTTGGTAGAAAAATCTGGACTTTTGATACAATCATCTTGAAAGGCACACAAACATCCTTCAATTGGAATCACTCCAAAATTCATCTGTTTGATCACTTTTTGCTTTAGAGGAAGTTGAATGTCCTACATTGAAAATATAATCCAAATTATCAAAATTCTACCAAAATAACCTATAAATTAATACTAAGATTAGGGGAAAATATGTAGTATAACATGGATTCATCACTCTGGTTCTCCGATTTGAGGTTCGAGTCTAGGGTCTGGGACTCTGGGTTTTAGTTTTGTGTTTGGAGTGAGGTTGGGACGAGGATGGTGGTGATTTGGTGTTCGAAGTCACCGGAGAATGAGGTGGCTATGTTGCTCAGGGAAAAGTGAGCCAAGAGAGAGAAGAGAAGGATGAGGGACAAAGGGACAAATAAAGGAGAGAGAAGTGAGGGAGTTTGACAGAGAGCAGAATGAGAACGTGAGAAAAGGAACTGGGGGAGAAGGGAGAGGGGTGTGGGTCCACTAGGCACACACTCCAACTCCAAAAATTTAATGACAGATAATTTCAAAAAATGTGAAGAGAGAGTGGCTGGTTACTTTAATTTGTTAATGATCACAAGTATATATCTTGTGTTCTCTTGATCAAAAAACAAATATATATATATATATATATAAGCCATAGCAAGACTTGCTCAAAGAGCCAGTATGGCCAGACTATATACGTGGAATTCCACTTCCTCACCCTTAAGAACAACTTAAGTGTTGTAAATGCCCCCTAGGGCAACTCACTATTGAATCCACCCAGTAAACAGTAACTGCATTTTGCATCTCCACCTCTAAACTGAATAGTCATAGCAATATGTAATAAAATATTAGTATTTTTTCCTCACCCAATCCATCATACATCCCCATCACCTTTTCCCTTTTTCCCCTCATTTGACCGATTATCTCTCTCTCTCTCTCTCTCTCTCTCTCTCTTTTCCATCTCACTCTCGTGAGCTTTCTTCCTCCTTCCTCTTCTAACCTTCAACAAATCAAGCTCAAAAATAATATTTTTGGAATCCCTGTAACTCAAGGAACCTAACCATGGCCTTACATGCAGCATCGGTGCATGGTGCGAGGTCCTACCATTGAAGCTGAGAGCTTGAGCTCTCAATCTCAAACCTAGGTGATATTTCTATCACTATCTTGTATTCTTGAGCTTTAAATCCTGTTATGTTGCAATTCTTGTGGTTTAATTCAAGGGCTTAATTCCCCGCATTCATCACATTCTTTTTCCAGATTCTGACAAAGAAAAATGGACAAATTCGAGCCGGGTCACTCTGACGTTAGCCACACATAACACAGCCCTCAGGCTCTCGGGCCACCAATTCGAGCCGGGCCTCTTGCTTGAGCCCCCCCTCAGCCCATGCGCTCGCATGGGCTGGAGCATGCAGTTGGGGCTATTGGGATGGGGAAGTTGCCGGTCTATCGGGCTAATGATCCCTGTGGAGTTGCTCTAATCAAATCTCATCTAGGTCCCATTATTAACAAAACTAATAAATAAAATTTAAATGTAAAATAACATATTCTCTCTTCCTCACCTCTCCTCTGCACTTTTTTTCTTCTTGATGGACGGAGAGCCAAAAAATCAAGAATTCTTAAATTTTTTGTTGGTTTGTGGACTCTTATTCAAATAAATTTCGACTCCATAATTTTTTCAAGAACTAATCCGGTTGGATATGATTTTCGGGCTATTTTCGGCCATCTAGACCCTTCGATTGGAGATGGCCTTACTGAACAGTTGTGGAGGCTAGAGAGAGAGAGGGAAGTGCGGCATATAGTGAGAGAAGAGAGGGATGTGTAATTGTGAGGTGTGTTCTATTCCACCCCATTGTGCCTTTATTTATAGTATTAGGGAAGGTTAATTCCTTACCCTTTTAGGATTATAGTTATAATAGGATATTAACTACTAAATGGAATATTTAAAGATATCCCTAGATACAATAAGATTTACACAATCACATTCTTAATCTAATAGGATTGTAACATTCCCTATTGAGTGTGTAAATACTCAAGTGAATGGCGCATCAGGTCTTCAGCGATAAAGTAAGTATAGTTGATGAAGTCGTTGGCACAATGAGCGAATGCGAGTCTCAGATCAATTGAAGAATGCATAAAAAGGTAAAACTCACAAAATCTCGCTATGGTAAAACCCAAGGTAGGATAAAAACCCATAGACTAAAGAGAAAAGTGAGAAGTTGCATCAAGTCAAAACTATACGTCTTTTGGACGCAAGTAGAAGAGCTTACAAGGGTATGATTAGCCCAGGATAGGTGCCTCATCAAAACCTAGTTAGGTAGCAAAAATCCAATGGGAAAAATGCTCCTAATCATAGGGAAAATAGTACATTAAGATCAAGTGAGTATACTTCTGGATACTTCCTCTGAGGTTGACATAACTTCCAAATGAGAACTACAAGCATTGCATCTGAATAATTAGGCATACCAATTCCTCGGACAAACTTTTGGAAGGTTGACTTCGGCAATGACATCATGTAGAGGTCGGCAAGGTTGTTTGGGATTGGTTTGCATGACTTCAATCTCCTGATGCTTTGCTGATGTAGATGTAGACGCAATATGTCTTGGCGTTGACTTCGTTGATGTATAATGGCTTGGTCGGGTCGATACATACAACATAATCTTCATGGATCGGGAACTCAACGATGGATGAAAAACAGCAAGTACTTCGAATATGCTCAACAAGAACTCCTAACCATGTCTCACTTGTGGCGTAGTGAAGTAAGGTGAGTCTTGGAACAATTTGAAGATTTCACAACTACGGTCATATCGTGGACCTCCAAGATATTGCGATATTCCTAACCGTAAAGACATAAGCATTTGGGGATTTTGCCTTGTGCGAGTTTGATAAGTAACCAACGTTAGCATAACAACAAGGCAAGCACCATTCCAAGGATCAAGGGGTTGGATCCACTCTAGATGCATTAGGATTTGCCCAAATTAGTAGTACCTTCAGGTTACGATGTTAATACCAATTCGGTGGTTATGTGTAGGCACGGTGCTGCATCTTTACCAATAGATCAACATCGAAGGAGATGTCCTATCTAATACAACGAGCTAAGTACAACGAAGCGTAAAGTTGAACTTAGATATGGAATTTCGGACTCCATAACCTCTTCAAGGGTCTCATTTGCATATAACGTATGGACGATCACATATATACTCAAAAGTAACACCATTGGGGTATGGTTCGACTGGTAGACCAAAAGATCATCAAAACAATGCTTCAACTTCGGGTCAAGGTATAAATGAGTTTTCCCAAGATCCTTTATCTCAAATTCCATCCTCAGGTGTGAGGCAGTGTTCTTAAGTTCTTCCAGAGTTTTAGTGAGACTTGTGTTAACGACGTAAACTATAATTCTAGCAATTCGAAATTAACACGCAAGGGCATTCATTCCTATCCCTGACTTATCAAATAATCACTTAGATGGGTATACCACATCCGTCAGATTGTTTTAATCCGTAAGTGAACGCCTCAAACGAGTTGAGAAGGAACTTACATGTAAATTTTCGTATCTATATCCCCATGGATAAAACACTAACCACATTTCAAAATGCTGCTATCAATCACATGACGTTTTAAGAGAAACCTTGCGCCGTAAGGCGTGCATCATATCGCACTATTTCATTCTTTTCATTACGCTTCTTTTCCCACTTCTAACACATTAGGGTTACCTTAGGCAATGTAGGAACGATAGGTCCAAAACACACTTTGGTAAGGAATTTGACCTGAATTGTAATTTTGGTTGTCCAATCAGTTCTACATTGTCACTTAATCAACGGAACACGATTCGATATTGTCGCTTTTTATTTATGTCGATAGCTACCATATAAGTGAAAACATCATCGATGGTAACCTCATTTCAATTCCATTAACTCATCCAAACTAGCATATTGGACCAAGAACTTCAAGTCTTGGGAGTAATTCAGATTAATCTCATAAGATGGAAATGATTTAAGATAGCGATCAAGTATAGATTCATTGTTGTGTCCTGTCTTCCTCTTTTAGGGAAGTGAATCCTATGAATCGAGTGATCTGTTATGCTCTAGGCCAAGACAAATTGATTGGTTATCCGCCGATGTACCGTACCGTCCAACAAGGGCGTCCAAATTGTCCAACAGGGGTAGCACACCCTTCGAGGATATTGACTCGACGTCCGTTAAGTACGTTTATCCTTGCAGGCATGTTTGCTACTGGTATATGATTTCATCATTTTAGCTAGATCAGAGGAATGCGTATGGAGCAACATTTTGAAAGTTAGAATTCATCACACTTACTTGTCATACTTGTGTGGTATGGGGATCGAGATGATGCATAGTGGGCAACAGCCACACAAATTTGCATCGTTTTATAGGAACATTGACGTTCTTATCTCCCTCTAATGGCAGGAATACTATCTTATTAAAGTGATAACCTGCAAATGAGTGGTAAAGAGATCGCATGCAAGGGCTCTGAGAGAGCTAGTGTGAAGGAGAATCATAATCAACAAAGATTCACTTCCTTCTTTGAGGATCCATATTGGTACGTTCCGGTGACACAACTTGGCACATGGAATGCATACCTAAATAGGCAAATACAAAAAATGTCAGGTTCATACCCAGTAACCAACTGTAACGTCAAAATGGTTGGGTGGCAATGGGCCTCAAGGCGGACCAACATAATTGCGTACAAGATTGCATAGCCTTGGGTAGAAACCGAAAGCTTGGTACGTTCACCAAGGTCCGGGCGATCATTTAAATTGTGCTTTATGTTCACTAAGCGAGGGTATTTAGGGTGTACATTCACCAAGGTCCGGGCGATCATTTAAATTGCGTTTTATGATCACTAGGTGAGGGTATTTAGGGTGAACATAGGAATTTGATGTTCAATTATAAACCCAAAATACATGCAATACTTTATCAAAAACCGTCAATATAAACTCTTCGGCATTATTCAGTCTCTTAGACTTTAAGGGATAAGTATGATGGTGAACCCTTAATCGGCCAGGAGGTTTAGTAGTAATGTAACATGTGACCAGTTTGTCAATTCATCAAACAAAACCATAAGTATTTATATGGTCCGCATTTTGGTTGGATTAGTCCACATAAATTCCCTTGAATCCACTGTGAAAAAGGGTGATTTCGTATCTTTGCGAGGAATGATATGGAAAATCAATTTCCCTAATAAGCATGCTTGGCAAAGTGTGCTTGTAGGCACAAGATCCTTCCTTCGGGTAAAGAGATACGTTGTAGCATCATTGTTCGACCTAAGTGTCCCAAATGGTTGTGCGAAAGCAAGTAAATTGCTCAATCACCAGGCTCCAGGCCGGCCACATGTGGTGTGTTCCCAGTTGGGAGACAACCCATTGGCCCCAAATCAAAGCTTTAGGCTCATTTTTGGAGGTGGTGCAAATATAGTTCACTCTATTTTCTTCAGTGGTTTCATTCATGATCATTATCATCTCGAATATCCTTAAGAAAACTCAATGACGTTCTTCTGGAACGGATAGAGTATAAGGTCTCTGACATGGTAATTCAGTACCATTCATACAACGAGGAGCGTGCCAATGCTCTTAATCAAGTTGGATAGACTTGAAGTCGTTGCTAGAGATGTGATTTAGGTGTAAAGTTAGTATGCGTAGTATTGCATGCATCCAGACAACTAACTTTCCCACATTCCTACCTAATCACGTGTTTAATTGAATTTGGTCACATGTACACAAGAAACATGATTCAATTAACTCTTATTTGAGGACAATATCAATAAGATTATCCATAACGAAACCAAACACCAAACATGAATCCAAGAACATAGAAAATTGTTCATAAAGTAAATGTTTTATTGAGTGGATTCGGCCAACAAGGCCATCCATGTCAAAATTCTGCTTTTTCAACGGTGTTTGGTGAAGCAAAATCAATCTCACATACTGATTACGAGAATGGTACTCCTAAACAACATTGGTAGGGGCACGAACATGTGCATAACTAATGATCTATTCCATCGAGACAGAAATAGATTATGCAGGGTTGAGGTTCGGAAATAATATCCCTTATTCTTGAAGTTTTAGGTCATAGGTGCCAAGGATCATGTTTCGGGCATGATGGCACACATTGGCGGGCTTTGATTCTACCATATGTTGTGAAAACAAACTCGAAATTAGATTGTGAGAAAGACAGACCCATAATTGGGTTCGATAGGCTCCAGCCGAAGCTAGAGGGGTTTGTTTGGTAGGTCTTTGCCAAAGTAAAGAAGTACCGTTTGGTAGACTCCATCCAAACTGAGTCTATACCGTTCAGTACACTCCAGCAGAAACTGGGTCTAGACCTTTCTCTCACATTTGTGGTAGTAATTAGATCCAAGAATTTGGTAAACTTCCGCTTTTTACACTGCTGTTTCAGGGGCGAGTTAGAAACATGGAAGGATAAGAAAAGTATTATCTAGTCAAAATTCGATCGGATTTATAAACTTCAGAATTATACTCATTCATTGACCTAATCATGGTGTGCTTCAGGCAATGCCTTTCATGATTGGACAGTCCATAGAAATGAGCCAAAGACCCATGGAATCCTTGTTCGGGAAGTAATTCTACTTGTAATGCTTTGGGCATAAGTCTTCGAATGACGATCATGGCTGAGACTTATTTAACTCTTCCTTGCCATTGTTAGCTTCAATGGTGTCTCAACTTCCTTGATAGTTAAGTGGAGATTTACGTCTTGTACCCACATAAAGTGGTTTCTACTAAAAACATCTAAATCATGGAAAATCAAACTTGTGATGGTTCGACAATCCACTGAATTAGAGGGAACACGATTATGATTGGTGTTATGGGAATGAATCATCCATAATCACCAAAGTTAGAACATTCGAGTTCTAGGACATGGTTTTCATGAAAAACGTCGGATTTTCATAGGTGTATTTATTTTATGAAAACTTCGGGTTTCAAAGACACTGAATTTGAAACTACATGTTCAATTTAGTTTGCGTTTAGTTCATAAAAGACAGGTTCCTGCAAGAAACACAAAATGCAATATGCTAATTTAGGTGAAGTGTATTTGAGTTTCTTTAGGAACTCAAGTGTGAGAGCTTCGGGACTGTGAAAGGATGCCAATGGTTCAAAGTATACATATAAATTATTGAATCGATAATGTGCAAAAGTGATCTTCAAGTTAATAATTTTAGATTAATTATCAAATTAATGGATTGCAGGTTACTTTTAATTAATTCAATAGATCAGGACCATACATGGTCGATTGTGGAAGCAAAACTAATAAAAACATGCGGTCAAAATTATTTAAAAAGCCAAAAAATAGCATTGGATTCGAAAACCATAGCCCAAAAGGGTTTGGGCTAGGGTGCCGTAAGCAGGGCAAAGCCCTAAAGGCTTAGGTTAGTTGCAAAAGCAGCCCAAAAGTGGCAACAGGCCACGAGCCGAGACCAACGTGGGAAGCAAGCCCAGCCGAAGCTGGCTTGCGGGTCAGCTCACGGGAGGCCTAACAAAGCTAGGGTCGTGGGACAAGCCCAACCTGCAGGGTTGGCTGTGGTAGCAACAGGCCAAGGCTTTCTCAAGCCCAGCAAGCAAAAGCTTACGGGTTGTGGGCTCAGGATGGTCCAGGTGTTTGTACGACACCGTTTCCTCCACACGACTGGGCTTCAGGCCAGTATGGTGGTGCTATGGTGGTGCGGCGGTGATGCCACAAAAATCAGAATTTTCCCTTCTTTTTAAATCCATTTTTTAAAACAAATGGTATTATTTACAATATGCTGAATCTTGTTAATATTGAGAAATTAAATGAGAACAACTTCAAAATTTGGAAGCAACCGGTTGAGATGAATTTAGGACTATTGGAATTCAATATTGCTTTCAAACTTCCTCAACCATCAACACTTAACACTGTACAAGATTGGGAAAATTTTGCAAAGTGGGAAAGAGCAAATCAAATGTCTCTTCTCATTATGCATAAAGCAATGGGGTACATATTGTGCATATCCGAGGAGGCATACCTAGTTGTGGTTTGGCCAATGATTACATGACTAAGATTGAAGAAAAGTTTAAGAAGTCTAACAAGACAAAAATTAAAGCATATCTTTCGGCACTTATCAACACCAAACATTGTGGAACCAGCAGTGTTAAAGAGCATTTGCTAAAACTTGTTAACATTTCAAACAAGTTGAATGCCTTGACATGTAAACCCTAATGGACTTGAGGAATGTATTGACTGTTTTAAGGGCAAGACCACCAACTCAACTAATAAAACCAAACGCCAAAACAAGCAATGGTCTCTTAGAGATCGTTCAGAGGGATTGATGCAGGGCGCAGCGGGTAGAAACGAAATAAAATGACATATAGGATTGATAGGTAGGGTCCACTATCTCTTAGTGCGAGGAGAGGCCTGAAAACCCTATAAACTTTGGTTCTAGTACCAGCCTACAATGTAGACACTAGAAAGAACAAAGATGCAGACTCTTAAACAAGAGAAAGGCACATAAAAGCGAGCTTACAACTCAAATATCAATATGATAATTCAAACAACTTCTCCCCTTCTTCTTTACAAATACAAGTATTTATAGGCTTACAACTTAAAGTGAAAAATATGAAAAGACATTAAAAATAAAGGCTTACAATATAACTCCTAAAAAACTAAAAGATTTCATAAAATGTCATTAACCTAGGAATTCCATAAGCCACAAATTTAAAGCTAGATACATGAATTATAAGTCTAAAAATGCATGTATTATATTATAAAACTTAAATCCCAGATACCAGTAATTTTATGTAATAACACCTTTAGTCCTTGGCCTGCATCAGTGATGTATGTGGACCATTTTCAACAAGAATAATATGTGGAATTTCTTATTTTCTTCCCTTCATTGATTATTGTTCAAGGTATACTTGTTTTTTATTTTTGAAAAATCACAATTTTGAATTGTTTACTTGAAGTTCAAAAACAATGAAAAACTATTTAAATTTCCAACTCTCAATGAAAGCACTAATTGTTGAAGTCAAATTCACGCACAACCGTTGGTACACGAACAATCGTCGGAAAGCATACAAGTTAACACAAAAAGATCGTAAGAACCTAGGCACCGGTGAGTTACCGGCCAAAGACTTTCCAACGATCAAAGTCAGAACAATATTTTAAACTTCAAGTAGTAGGCTGAGCATATAGAATGTGATACCTTTACTTTGAACTATAGGGGCGTGTTGTAGTATTCGAAGAGAGTCTTTATAGGGACATAATACGTATTAAAGGGAGTATTTTTGCTCACCATCATTTAGTGTGGTGTATGCTCACCACTCTATTTATCACTGTTAAATGAGTTTGAATGTCGAGATTCGTGTAGTGGATAGGAATAAATCTCAAAATTCAAACCATCTAATGGTGATAAATAGGATGGTAAGCATACAACACACTAAATGGTGGTGAGCAAAAATGCACTTCGTATTAAAGCTAGAAGAATCTTAATAGGAAATCTGGCAAAATATGTTTTTCCTATTAAGTGTGTAATTACTTGCAAGTGACCCTTATCAGGAATTCTCAAAATTCATACACATATAAATGCATAAAAAGTACAAAAAGTCTCCGTGGAGTCAATTCCATATGGGCTATAGTGTGTAGAAGATTCTTGATGTTCAAGTAACCAAAAGCTTTATTAGTTACACTGTTCTAAAAGTCTCCGTCTAGCGCCTATGTTACAACCCCAATTAGTCTCTAGGTGTTTGAAAATTAAGAAAGTGCGCCTAAGCACCCGTCTAAACTTGCCTAGACACCCACCTAGGTCGCGACCCTCACTTAAGCAAAAAAATCGATTACTTTTATTTTGCATTTTATTTTTACAATAAAATGTACAAGACTTATTGAATACTATGATGAACACTCATTATATGTTTGTTCCTCATGTTTTCAATATGTTCTAGTACTGTATAATCTATATATAGTTTATTTTGCAATATACTATTATGAGTTTTTAAGTATAAACAGACACTTATTTACACAACATATAATAAATTTACTTAAATTTACTTAATCCGCCCAGATCCTCGTCTAGCCACCTTTGTGATGAAACAATAAAAAGATCTCAAGCACAAAACAAATTTTTCTAGCAATATGATATGCACATGAACTCACTAAAAAACGGTTTTACACCCATAAAATATTTTCTCTCTAAAGCATATGTGATTTCTCTGTGTACATCTTTCACGGCAACAAACTAAACTATACATAATATTTCATGCATAAATCCTAGCACCAAAAACTTCAAGTCCCATGAGCTTTATTTCCAAAGACTTAGGGCTGGTTTGGTATTGCTGTGCTTTAAAAAAAAGCTGCTGTGAGAATAAGCGGCTGTGCTGTGAGAATAAGCGGCTGTGAAATAAAGCAGCAAAGTGTTTGGTAAACTTTTTTGTAAAAGTGCTTTTGGAAAAAAAAAACAGTATGATAGTGTTTGGTAAACTTTTTTGTAAAACAGATGTGCCTGTGTGAAATGACCAAAAAGGGTATATTACTAGATGTCCTATTAATTTAATTTTCTTAACAAATAAAAGTGAATTACTAAATATATTTTATTTTTAGAAGAAAAATATTTATAAACTTTATCTTAAATATTAATTAGTATGACAAACTACTTTAATAGAAATATTTTAGAGTGAATAGCTAGGATTCATTAGTATAAATGGAGGGTTAGAAAAGTTTAAATTTGGATTCCGCAGCACGGATAGAAAAACCCTTGTATCATGTGCAGTGCCTTCCCATCCGGCATAGTGAGAAGTTAGCTGTGGCATTCGGTCTTCTCAATACACTGTGTAACGCCTCCATACGCGCATCTAAGTATATACGTATATGCAGCAGAGGAGCTTTCTGGTTGTTTTAATATGTAAAATTACAAGAATTCAGAAAGCCACAACAAAGAGTTTATAACTACGCAATTGTGTGATCCAAATCAAGAACCATAGATCGTTCATAACGCCAGAACCATGAACAATCCCAATGCCAATACTCGAAGAGCTAAAACTGTGTTACATTATTCATTCTCAATGGGAATCAAGGACGGAACTTAAGTAAACAACATCAAAATGGTATCAAGTGCAGAAATCGAAAAATTCAAGCGTTCCTCCCATGATTAAAATTTATACAGCCCAGCAAACAGGCATTGTCACCAACAATAAACAGGAGAGAATACAAGAAAAAAGACTTCAATTCAAATCTGGAATCCAGAGTACCTAGAAGCATATGCCAATGGATGGTTTACTCCTTTGCTTCTGAACCAATAGAGGTGACTTTTGCCTCATCCAACTTTGGTTGGTTTGTAGTAAGTCCTTCCAGCGTTTTGTAAAACTCCTCAGGAAGAGGACCAGGTCGGTGCAGAGGAACATGTTTGGGAACTGGAGCATCGTTCTCGATCACCTCACATTCGTAATCATCAGGAACACCCCATGGATCCCACTCTGCAATGCAAGTCAATACAGAACGCAAACTATTACAAACAATCCATTGTATATTGTATCTCAAAATGTCAGCTCAAAAAAGAACTTCATACAAAGGCAACAGAAAGGCATCAGTTTAATCATCATAATGATAAAACTCTGAGACGGAAGAACCAAAAAATCAGCATTAACTGAAGCATGCAAGTACACAATGGCTAGTAAAAATCATAGTTCACAGTTCACACAAACAAAGATTCCTACTTTGGACATTGAACGAGAGTTTGAAATGCTTCAAAGTGAAGAAAACAGATTTGCTTATTATATGTTCCACTTGAACTTGGATTCAATTGTGTCCATTAACCGCAACCACCACCCGCCCCCTGCCACCCTCTTTTTTCTTCTTTAACCACCTCATATGATATGCATTACCAGCATTCTGGGGCAATCATAGTTTCTTCGGAACTGATAAAATCAAGTACCCACCTTTCGTTTCATGACGTAGTAAACAAAAAACCCGACTGCTAAAAAATTTATGAACTTTGCTCACTTTTCCCCTAATTTCCACTACTAGAAATGAACAACTTATTAAGTTACCATCACAAAACAAAACTACACAGCCAATTCGATTACTTTTCAATTTCTCATCAACCAAACTAAGAAAAAATGTCGAAATCACAAACAAGCACTCAATTTCCCAAAATAAAACCACATTTCTGAGCTAAATTCTAATTTTCATGGCCAATGTCAATCCCAAAACACAAATAACCATTTTCAATTTCATTTCTTTCAAAAACGAGAAAAAACTAAATAAATCAATTACCAAAACCAGCAATAAAAATAACATATTATACTGACCGATCATCTTGCCGATGAGAGTGAGCTCGTCGCGCGCCTCCTCGATGAGCTCCTCGACCTGGCCGCAGCCGAGCTTCCTCCACAAACCCTAATTTTTTCCCCAATTAATTTTTTCCCAATTAATTTTTTTCACAAACGAGAGAGATCGCTCTGGTTCGGGTTATGTGCGAGAGCTCTGAAAGGTGAAGAGCGTGCGAGAGCTCTGAAAGGTGAGAGTGTAGGTGAAGGGAAATGAGGGCAGTTTTGGGTTATTCAATATTTCATTAAACGTACACTGTTCACCCGTGTGTTTTCAAAATAAGCTGTTTTTGGAAGCTGCTATTTGCAGCTTCTTGTCATCTTCAGGTTTTGGGCTTTTTTTCACCCCAAACTTTGAAACAAAGCTGCTTTTCAAAGTTTACCAAACACCAAAAATTCTCATAGCTTTTTTTCATAGTAGCTTTTTTTTTAATCACCTCAATCCCAAACTGCACCTTAACCAGTCACTTATTCCACTACTAAATTGCGGCTAAATCAAATCAGACCCAATTATAGATTCCATACAGCATGGGATTGAAATGACACTTCAAAACTCTGCGCAAAAGAGCTTTTTTTTTTTTTTTTTTTTTTTTGAACAATGATATTATTCACCAAAAAGGTGATAGAAGGAGGCTAAATTTTATAATAGATTACCAATAACGTGGTTTATATTCGTCTTTAACAAAAATTAAATGAAGACCTCTCAGTTAAAAATAAAGAGAAATACTACTAAACTATAATACTAAGTACCACTACAACCATCTCCAACCCTTGACCGAAAACCTAAAAGTTTTAGCCCATAAAATTTAGGTTTTAACTCAGAAACAGCTTTTCTACTCTAACCCTTCTGGCCTAAAATTTTAGCCCCAGATTATTAAAGAATGAATTTAGACTAATTTTTTTCTTAAAGTAACTTTTTTAAAATAAAAAATTATGTAGATTATTCTAATTTAATTTTATGAACATTTTAACCTAAAAATATTCAGATTCTGACAAATACTGATAAATCACTAACCGATACCGTGAAACTTGTTAAACACTATGAAAAAAATATGAAACAAACGAAAGATTTTTTAATCACTTTAGCTGTTATATTTAAATTTGGACCGCTAATTTTTTTTTTTTTTTTTTTAATTTTTTTTTACCGTTGAATTTCATCAAATTGGATCTTAACCGTTGGATTCAATGAACTTATAATATATAAAACTAAATAAAATATACACATATGGTGCGTCAGTTCCACTAAAATTTGAGTTTTAACCCAAAGTTGAAGAAGGCCTAATGGCACTGGAACCAACTAAGAATGCAGGTAGGGTCTCTTACGTCTTGCTCCAATCTTTATAAATTAAGATTGTCACTTAGCTATTGTAAAGCAACGATCATCCGCTAAGCTTAATCGATCCTAACGTCTAATAAGACTCAATTTACCTACTATTTTAAATTTTTTTACAAGTAATGCTATTCATATCATATTTTTGTATTACATTTTCATACCATTTTAGATGGTATTTGATGTGGACAACCACATCATTTGAATTAATCAGATTTTTAAATTTAGTTCATTATTTAATAAACTAATAATTAAAAAAAAAACTAATTAATTAAATGATGATTATGGTATACGAGTCTCTCCTTCATTTTCTTGAATTTTGCAAATTTTTCAAATGATGTGGTTGTCTACATCAGATGTTATTTAAAGTAGTACAAAAATATAATACAAAAACATGATATGAATAGTATTACTCATTTTTTTAACTTTTCAAGTCTTTTCTTGGAAGTTGAAAGAGAAGTTTCGATGGCAAAAATAATAAATAAATAAATTTCAATATTTCACATAAAGAAGTGAGTTTTTCTCTTTGTACTTTTACGGTCTGATCGATCGCAACAAGTGTCGCACTAGGGCCAAGTTGAGCAATAGAAAAATTGATTTAATAAATAAATATGAATGTATAGTTGATCTGATGATGCAATCACCTTAAAATAATTCAAAGTTTGCACTCAAATCAATCCATATCACCATCTGCAACTCTCAACACACAAAAAAAACGAAAAGAGCAAAGAAACAAAAGCAATGATGTATTGGTCTCACAATATGCTGGCCAGCTCAGAAGATTCCCACACTTGACACAGCTACTAAAATAACCATTTTCAATTAATTAATGTCTTGTTACAAAAACCCACATAATAGTAATACATAGAGCACAAAACAACTAGTAGTACATGGTAGTAGTAGTAGTAGATCTTGCTTCCTCTCATGAATCTTATTGCCACACAATTACTTACTGCTGAATCACTCTTATCTGCGGCTGCTGCGGTTGCTGCAACATAGGCAGGTTTACAAGGGAACATGCCCGAGCCATCCCGCCGGCGATAGGAACCACGGGGAGATTGTCGCAGTCACATATTTCAATCATGAAGCCATCCGGGTCATGGAAGAACAACTGATCAACGTGAATGCCACCTTCTTCCACCATGGATCGCTTGTATTTCAGTTCCATCTCCTTCAGCTTCTTCTCAACGGCTCCCATGCTCTCACACTAAACGCCAAGACCCAAGAAAAAAGTTACAAACTTTAGCCACCAACTTATACAGTAAGATAAGAAAGGAAGGAGTCAATTTCAATTTGCCTTTTCTTCTCTCATTCTACCAAAGTCCTAGGCAACCTCTTTATAACTTCTTACCTTTGTAATTTCTTTGTTATTTAATTAAATTTCTTGATAATTTTTTTTATAATTATTACATTGTTGAACTGTCAATTGGACAAAGATTAACTTATTTTATTTCGACGTCAGACATATTAGTAACGTTATACTGCAGATTTTACTTGTTAGGTATAACTAGCTTAGCTTTCTTATCTTTGTCTACATCTTTTAATTCCTGCTTCTCGTTAAGATATGATGAGGCTTAAATTTGAAAATTTCATTAGCCCAAAAAAATCAGTAATCTTCTATTCTTCTTGAACTATTTGAAAAGGATAACCTCCACATCCAAAGATTAGCAAGCAAATTAAGCAACAAAGTGAAAATCGGAAGAAAAAAAAAATTAAGCAGCAAGAACAATTCAATCCAAGAAGAATTCAAAGCATAAAGAGGAGAACAATTCAATCCAAGAAGAATTCAAAGCATAAAGAGGAGAGACAATAGAATCTAATTCAAAATTAATTACCTGAAAAGAAATATGATTATCCTTAGGATTAATCTCAGTTTTCTTGGGCATGTTCTGTGGATCCTCAGATTGCAAAAGATGTATTCCAATTCCATACCCAAATAACCTACAACACATCATATGCAGCACATTCATCATAACCTCATAAAAATATTAATTTCTTGAAAGAAAATTCCCAAGAAACCATTCTTATTCAAAGTGGGAATTAATTAATTTTCTATTTTTTATTTTTTAGGAAAAGTACCATGCCCCATCAAAATCAAAGGAGCCAGGCCTCCTAATTGGTACAAAGCCGAGGACATTCTGGTAAAAATTTATTGATTCCTCAACTGATCGGCAGATGAGGGAGATGTGGTTCAAAGATTTCAGATGTAGAGGGTTTGCCATGGTTTCCTTCATGATCGATGCTGCTGATCAACGTGGCTTCAAGCTACGAAATCAGAAAATGAATCAAAAAGCGAAAGAACTGAACAGGATGCAAAGGTTGAAGTGGAGAGCTGGAGGGAGCACAGGAATTTGGAAAATATATGAGGAGGAAGTTGTCGAGGCTGTCACGGCAAAAACACTGGACGATGTTTATAGGAAGAAATGGGAAGCTCTCTATATAGAGAGCTGATAGAGCTTCATGGCTGCCATGTGGCCCTCTCATGTAACGTGTCGGATGGTTATGACTCTGACACGTAGATTCGACGTTGCTGATGACTAGGAGCGCGAGCACCAGCGACTATCAATTTTTTTTTTTTAATGTACTTTTTGAAAACAATGTTCATGTGTAAGTTATCTATAACTTATATGATTACGAGTGTTTGTGTTTATATTTAAAATTCTATGTTCGAATCTCTCTTTTTACAACTTAATATAAATTATCTTTTCGTTTGTTAAAATAATGTTATGCCGTTATTTAGCTCCAAAATACATCAACCATTTTGTTTGACATTTATAAAAGAGCCCTTTTTTTTAGATAGTTATTTATATATATATATATATATATATATATATATATTAAAGTACGACAATATATTGGTATTAAAAACTAATAATTTAAATCAAAACAACCTCTAGGACTCACTGATTGTAAGTAAGTTTACAAGTGTCATTAAATAAGTAAAAATAGTTACAAACATAATCTTCACTAAATAATTAAAAAAATTCAATTTTACGCAACCAAATAAAGAAAAAAAAAGTTTAAAAAACTCTCTTTAAAGTTTCACTTGAATATATAGCATTATTATATAATAAAATTGAAAAGAAAATCGTTTTTTAAGGTGTTGTTATTGTTGACACTCCTAATATCTCATTGTGCACTCCAAATTTTTACATTTAGAAAGAAATTTGTTTTTTAATAAAAGTGCACTATAAGATTTTAAAGTGCTAATAATTTTTTTTTTTTAATATATAACATTATAACATATAAATATAAGATACCAAAATTTTTTTGGAGCCCTT
Organism: Pyrus communis; assembly: GCF_963583255.1. Taxonomy (NCBI): domain Eukaryota; kingdom Viridiplantae; phylum Streptophyta; class Magnoliopsida; order Rosales; family Rosaceae; genus Pyrus; species Pyrus communis. The sequence goes on along the minus strand of NC_084813.1, from coordinate 7,011,523 downwards.
TAAATTTGGAGGCCTTGTGCCATTGCACTTTTCGCTTTCCCTCAACGCCACCTCTACCGTTATTACACAAGATAAAATGATTTACAACTTAATATAAATTATCTCATCATTTGTCAAAATAGTGTTATGTTGTTATTTAGCACCAACATACATCAACCATTTTGTTTGCCGTTATTACACTCGATAAAATGATATACTACGTAAATTGTTGCTTAGTACAATGAGAATTTCAAAACAAATATCTGAGGCCGGAGTCCCCGCCACGTAAGCAGCACAAAATTTTTATTATTTTTCTGTCTGTTGGTGCAGAATTCACGGGTGTTAACGTCACCTATAATGTAAAATTAGTTACGAGCTTTTGTAGAGATCCTACTCTTCGGTGCACAAAGTAGGTGTTTTTCAGGCAAGATAAACATGGTGGAAATTTGAAATAGCTTTCTAGAGTCTTCCTTCGCATGGGTGTCACTGTCAATTTTTGATCGATGAAAAAAAAGAAAGTGTAAACCAATCAGTTCATAAATAGGTGACAAAAATCGATCTTCCACTGGGGCCTTGTTGTCTTCCGTTGTTATAATTTGGTGGGAGTTCACTTTTAATATCTTTACGATTTCAATTGTCCCAATTTTAATTTTATGATTAAACAACGATGCAACATGTTATTTTTTGCATTTTTTTTTCGTTAATTAAATGGATGAAAAATGTAATTACATCATTTGTTAAACTACAAAAAATGAAATAGAGAAAATTAAAATTACAAGAACTACTATATCGCTTCTTGTCCAAAAAAAAAAAAAAAAAAAACACATGAACCAAAAGTGAATTTCAACTAAATTATAGGAATCATAAGTGCATAATGTTACACTTACCAATTTGAGACCTTATACGGTTACTATTAAAGAGGTGGTACACATATGATATGAAAAACATAATAAAAGTAGCATTTTTGTTAGATATGTGTTATTATTCTCATTTTGTTTACTCACCTTATCTGGTTTTTACGTATTTATGACAAGTTAAAAATTAAAACGGGTGAATTGAACGAGTAAAAGGGAGGGGAGAATTTCAATTTGAGACCTTCGGGTCAGAGTCGACCTTGAGGGGATGCAAGTGGTGCCACCTCACAGGGTTTCAGATTTTGTTTTTCTTCCTGTTTGTAAAAAAATATATAAATATTTGTTGTGTACATATCATTGAACGGATTTGCAGCGTAGTGGCTTTCGTATTTTTTACCATGCGCCGTGGTGTTCGATTCTTGGAGCTGTTTATGTTCACAATCAAGTTCGAACCATCCTTACTATTACAAATAAAACTAATACCACTATGCTAAGTAAAATTTGTAAACACAGTTCGTAAGTTTGTATTTATATGCACAGGTTTAATCTTGAAAAATAAAAATTAAAAAAAATTCATGCAACAATTCGTACTTTTTTTTTATTTTTTTTTATTTTTATTTTTATTTATTTTTTATTATAAACGATATTATCTACATTAATGGGGTGGAGGAGTAGGCTAAACCTCACAATGGGTTAGCAATAATGTGGTTCAAATTCGGTTTTAGTAATAATCAAACCTAAAACCTCTCACTTACGTTTAACTTTTGCACAGAGTCCCCAAAATCTTAAGGCGGACCTTGCTTCATGTAACATTGGTTCATTATTTGGACCATATAACTAGTATTTCTAATGTTAGAGGACGTCTCCAGTTTGAATTTGCCATATTCCAAATGAAATAAAAATAATTGTTTGATACAATTAGAAAAGGGATTGGGATGAAATAGCTTGCAACTTGGTTTGCCAAACTAGCACAATTGGCGCATGAAGGGTCTAAAATGATCCTTATAGATACCCATGTACCGACACTTTCGGAGCTATCGATGTGACTGTTTTTCACCCATAACTTTAATATTACTCACAACTTTAATATTTCATGTTGGTCACGAAAAAATCAAGGTATTCTGCCAGTTTGAAATGGACATGATTAAATTTTGAGTGGTCTAAAAGGATTTATGACCAAATTTAGAGCCATATCCATACCTTCCTGCCTCAAATAAAGTGGAGTGATCATTGTGGAGCAAAAAATAATCAAGAAAATTATAGAGGTAACACGTAGACTTTTGGGTGAAAATAACAAAATTATCCTCGAGGCATACCGGGATTCCCATGCGCATGCAACGAACAATAACGGCTCAATCAAGGAAGAGTCAAAGGTGATCAAAATGGTATTTATTCAAATCTCTCTCATCACTCCTCATCAAATCCTTATTCAAAAGGCAACTCCCAATTTTCTTATTTAATTTAGGATTAATTAATTACCATGTTAATTGCAAAATATTATTTCACATAAAATCTTGCAATTATTTACACAAATCCACCATATATGGCCCGCCACTATTCTCCAAATAGGGTCGGCCGCTCCCCTATAAATAGTCTTATTCTCCCACTAAAAAGCTAAGTTATTTGCGACCCACAAACTCCTAAGCACATTCTTTTCAAAATGCTAACTTTGGCATTGAAGATTCTTCGGCCAAAGCCCCCCATTCATCATGGGCGCATGAGGCTTTTGGCCTTAATATTATGTGTTATTATTTTGCAAGTACATTTTCTTCAAATGAGAGAACGGTAGAAATTTGTATCCACAATCATCAACAACTGGAAAGCTAACCTAAACTCTTTGATAACTTGTAAACATGTCACATTTATTTGAATGTGACTGGAACTTAACCATTGGTTTAGATTCAGAAGTGGACCATGAACACAGTCTTCACATTGCTTACGCAGCCAAGTAATATTTCCCCTTGTTTGACAACTTACAATTGTGAAAGACGAAAGTTTCCAACTTTTGACTAACAAATTAGGTTTTGAGGTTGAACTTGGTCATGAACAAGAATTAATTTCAATTTTTGCTGCATGCCGTTCAGTGTCCTTTCCCCTAGAGCTCCAAACTGGAGTCAAGGACTCGAGGGTAATGAAGTCCATAATTACGACTGGCTTAAGAGGAAACAAACTGTGTTACCAACGCCTAGGGTGGACAGCCACGTCATTTAATTTAATCTGATTTTTTTTCAATTAAAAAAAATTAAAAAATTAAAGAAAAAGACCCAAAAACCTAGCAAACGTGAAGCTTCTGAACCTCTCCTCCCTCCCCCTACTCATCCGTAGCCACCGTCTCCCCACAACCCTTTCAATCGTATTAACCCATTATTTTTTACCATTGAAATTCCTTCCTTTGCATTATAAAAGTGCATCTACCATTGAATTCCTTTCTTTGTTGCTGTGTATCCTTTGTTGCAGACTAATCAACAGAAAAAGTGTATGTTGTTCAATTTTCAAACCAAACTGTTGTTCATGACGAAAAAATAATGACAGATGCTCTTAATCACCAGTAAATATAGCGAAGAACTTTGATTCGAGGGTGATGGGGAGACGGTGGCTACGGAGGAGTAGGGGAGCGAGGAGAGCGACGGAGGTTTTTAGGGTTTTCTATTTTTTTCGTTCTTTTCTATTTTTATAATTCTTTTAATTGATAAAAAAAATCACCTTATTTCAAATTATGTAGATTTTCACTTCGCTGTCACAAAAAAATTTGTGACACGAATAGGTGGTAAAAATAGTATTATTTGATTTATCATGTTGTATTTTTACAACCATATTAATTACATGGCATATATAATATAACCATAAACTTTTCACTCAAATGGTTTTATGTGTACGTAGGGCTTCCCAAGTGAACAACACTTTGTTTTTATGTTATATCTTTTCCAAATAAACGAATGCAAAGTATCTGTTTTCGATTGTGGAATGACACTTCAGATTCTTACACACTACGGAAGGATACTTAAATGGAGCACAGGGACAACACATATGAGTGATATGCAACACAAATGGCAGTTAGAATTTTTTTCATGCGAATTACTTTGCCTGATTATTATGAAAAAAATTGAAGTTACGTCATAAAACTAATTCTCAATAAGAACATGTAGCTCGTTATAAGAATATACAAGTTACATAATTTTTCAACAACACTTCACATTCTCACTTATTTATACAAGTTCCATGGAATCTAAACTTAAAATTCAGCTCTTCATGTTGGTTGAATCATATTACTGTATTGAGTTGAGAATATGAAGATTAAAATTACTTGAAACCATATTATATATGGTACATCTATATTTATCTAATACAATACAATACAAGACTAAAATTTGCTACCAATTAGGTAATTTTCTCTCACATTTTCTTTATACAAAAGGAAATTAGGTTAGCTCCCGTTTACTTTTGGTTGACCTGGCATCCATTATACACATTTTTCAATGGAACATGATGGACAGTTGGAGTGCAAAATATAAATATGCTTTATAGAAGTATATTATCAAAATACTCGATTGATCAGATGCCTTAAGGCTTTTAAGAACTATCTAGTTGGCCATACTTTGTACAAAGTGTAGACTATGAATGATGAATCTAAGTGCCGAAATCAAACAAAGCAAAATCATCTCGCTATGTTGAGAAAGGATGCATGCATGCATCATAGAAGGGCAGGAGGGATTGTACGTACTGTTTCAATTGAAGCACGGGGAACATATAAAAAAGGGATGACTCAAGCAGAGGTTCTTCTGCCTGAAAACGTGAGGAAAATATATGTTTCACCATAGATTACTTGGCAATATGGAGAGTAATTTAATCTTTTATAAACTCAGGCAAGGTCCCTCCTCTTATCAATGTGGAACTCATTCTCAACATGCCCTCTCATGTGTGACGAATTTTCAAGCCTAACACGTGGACAACACAATGGAATGACGTGGAGCATGTGTGGCCGTTTGGCTTCACATGCAGATCAACTTGATCTGATACCATAAAGCGTTGAGGTTCTACCATAAAACAAATTAAATATAAAGAGTACATCAATGTCTTATAAACTCATGCAAGGTTCATTCTCCCATATCATTCTCAACAAAATGAATTAGGGCCAAAGAGGGGTAGGACCAGAAAGTGGAGTAGTCGGGCCTAAGAATTTCTTGGACTCAAGGGAATGGTAATTAAGAAAAGAAAAAAAAAAATTAGGATTTCATCCTTTCCTCACAATGTTATTTAATTGAAACCTTATTGGTTTTCAAATTTTTATCAAAGTCCTTTGACTTTGTCCACGTCACTATTTAATTTGCCAACTCAACATTTTATATCATTTTTTTAAATAAAACAACCTAAAATTGAGTGTTTATCTCCTAAATTTAAGGCAATTAATTAATCAATCTAAATTTATTATATTCTTAAATGTTACATTCTATTTCTCACTTTCTTTCTGAAATCATCTCTATCTATTCTTGTTTCTTTGTCTTCCCCATAGTTCCAACTCCCTGTGTTGTGCAACATCTATCTATTCTTGTTTCTTTGTCTTCCCCATAGTTCCAACTCCCTGTGTTGTGCAACGTCTCCACTTAGTACAGTCATCAATTTTTTTCTTCTTTTTAGCTTTTTAAAAAAAAAAAAAAAACTGATATTAATATTTGTTGTTTAATATGTGGTTGTCTACACTTATATATCACAGGTACAATTAAGTTTTTCTACACAAATTTCTTTGGGTGCAATTTTCTTTTATTGGTTAAATTTCATTATATATATTCTATGTGTACAATATTTTTGGGTTGTTTTAGTATATGTTCCACATAATATAGGTACATTTCATTTGGTTGTTGCATTTTATGTACCCATATCCCTACATATCATTATATGTGTATTGTTTTTGGTTGTAAAATGCATCCATTTGTCAATAGATCACTTTTGGTACATTTTATCCATATTTTATGAGGATTATAGGTAGCTTACGCATATTTTCATAGGCACTATATTTGTTGGAATGTATATGGGTAAATTTTTTTTCATTGATATGAGAATGTATTCATGTGGAGTTTGCTATTAGGTTCATTCTTTTTTTAATTTTTTTTTATTAAGAATGTCTCCATGTTTTTGGGTTTGAAGAATTTATCAATGTTTTGTGGTACATTCTTTTTGGTTGATTTGAGAATGTATCTATGTGGAGTTTGTTATTATGTTCATTCCTTTTTTATTTTATTTTTTATTTTATTTATTTTTTTATTTTTTATTTTTTTAAGAATGTATCCATGTTTTTGGGTTTGAAGAGTATCAATATTTTGTGGTACATTACTTTTTTCGGTGATTTGATGAATGTACCCAAATGTATCAATAGTTTGTCTTATATGTACATAATTTTTGTATGGCAGACCATGATCTTGTAGTGACTTCTAAGTTGTGGACCAGCGTTCTTCCTAGGCTAGTGGTTAATTGCGCTAGCATGATTTCTGAGGTTCTGGGTTGTGAGGCTGTATTGAAGATGGTGAAGATTCTGATCATGATGATTTTTAAGTTTCTAATCTATCTTTAACATTTAAAATCCCACCAATTATGTGTTTTATTTAATATTTCATAAATATAGGCAATTGCAAATTATGATTTTTAAATTAAAAATAAAATAAAATAGGTGACATGGAAATACATTTACAACTAGTATGCTGAGGTGTACAAAAATCAAGGACCTTCATAAAAAACTGAAAATTAATAAGGTTTCAGTCCAAGAAGATTGATGGTTAGGGATTGCATACAAAGTGTCTCTTAAGATAATAAGCTAATTTTGTGCCTTGCCAAATTATTGACTGAAAGTTGATGTAATATATACTACCTGATTTAATATTTCTTCAAGACGAAAGAACTTGGACAAATTAATGCCTCATGACACTAATTAAAGACTGGATAATATAATTGTATTCTTCTTTAAGGACTCCTACTTGCAAATAATATATCTTTACAATAGAAATTTCATAATAAGAACCATTCAAAATCTTAATCCACATTGAAAATCATGTCTACAAAAAATCATTGGAATGTGATATCATCATTCCTCCAAATATATCATATAAAACAACGATAAATATACAGTATAAATAAGGAAAGCTAATGAAAAGGGCTTGAAAACTTTGAGTTTTAACGACATGGACAAAATAAAGGGTAAAGTGAATAGTATCAGGATTAACTTCTTAGTGTAAAAATGTGATTCTTCGTTAAGTGCACTAATGCAAAAGAAACCAAGGGAGTCTCGGGGAGACGGGTGATGATAGCCTGCGATTCGCTCAACCAGGGGCAACGGCGGCTCGCTCACGTCACAAATTGTGGATTCGCTCACACGACCAAGCCAAATGCTTGATTTTATAAGGAGAAATCACTCTCTTCAAATGCACAAGGCAAATACAATTTTAATTCATTCAAGTATGTCATTCAAGGCTTTCTAGTATAATATTTATAAGCGTTTACCAATTAATAGACTTTAAGTTTTCATGACACCCTTACAATTCCCAAAATAACTTAACAAATTCATAAGTAATTAAAATACAAAACCTTTGTTATTCCAAAGCATGTTAATGGTTTAAAATTGTTTTCTCTAAGTCTACCTCCCGCATCATTAACAATATCGAAAACTTTTCGTTAAAATTCATTTTTAAATAAATGGGGGGAATGAGAGAGGAAAGCAAGCATTGTCTTTTATGATCTGTAATCATATTATTAATTAATGTTTGAAGAAGAGAGTGGCTAAACTTATTGTAAAACGGGGCGGGGCCCGTAATTATTATAACAGGTATTATATTTGCTGGCATTGCCGCGCTGAAGAGTGAAGAGTGTGGATGGTGAACCCAAATTAAAGAAAGCAACTGAGCTACATGTACAGTAAGTCGATTAGTTAATTTAAGTATCCATGTGCAAATCGGAAAGGGATCCTCTCCGGATCTCTTTCCACCTAATCCATTAAGTTCGTGATTCGGACGGTTGAAATTTAATTCAACAGCTACAAACAAGAGGTCCTTTTAAAAATTATAATAACTGTAACTATTTGATCATATTTCAACGATCCGGATCTCAAACTTGATGGATTAGGTGGATCCCTTTCCGTGCAAATCATACCTAATCGTAAAATTAGCAATAAGTTCACAGTAAATGAGTACATGGACTTTTATATTAATAAAAATTTACACAAAGAATGAAAAAGAAGATTCGTATTTTACTTTTAAGTTGAAAGTACCTAGCTGTTGATTGCAAGTACCTACTACTTGCATCTTTTATGGGAAAATGTATTCATTGAAGTCATTGATCCACATTCTGTAGGCTTTTTATTTTATTTTGAATATTACTTGCATCTTCGGAAAAGAATAGGATTTTATTCCCTTCAAATTCCCTTCTTATTTAGTTTTTCCTATTTTAACAGTGACGATTAAGTCCGTCAACATCTTGTATTGACTTTCTTATAAAAGAGAAAGACAAAAATGAGATCATGAGAGTGGGAGGAGAGGGCAAGGGAGGAGATTTGGAAGAGAGAGATTTCTACTACATAAATAGACGATTCATATCAATATGTTACTTAGTATTCATAATGTTGATTTATCCATATATTTAGATGCATAAATGATTTCTGATTCTCATGATTTTTTGTAGATATGATCTTCAATTAAAGATTAAAAAATATAATTAAAGTGTCATAAAGCTAATTAGTCAGAATAACGTGTTTGCATAACAAAGAAACTTAGAATTAACGTTACAAGCACAACTCTAAACCCTGCACAAATATGGTTTTTTAGGGGATGATTACTGGCGCAACCCTAGGAAAAAACAGATAACTAACTTTACATGGATTCATATTATGCCATATCTAAATATAGGAAAATTAACTTGACAATTATGTATGATTTTGTAGATGTAGAGTTACGCCTACGCCAGTCAATCAAGACTATGAGTTCTGAAGTTGAAACCGCCCTCCACATAAATTAGATTATTTTAGTACCTTGTTAAAAAAAAAACATATATAATGTCTTGGGAGTAAAGTGAGACTTGTATTAATTAATCGGATTAGGAAAAACATCAATTTCTCTCAAAAATTTCTGAATTTCAATTTTAATTCATATAATATTATATTCGTATGTTATCACATCGATCATTCTCGAGAATTAGGGCTGTCTACACCTTTTTATGTATTTACCAATAATAACTCTGCAATCTCATTCGATCTCGATCACTTAACGTACAATCGATCTGCTTATTGTTCGATCACTTAACGTACTATCGATCTGCTTATTGCTCGAAAGATCTTTGAGTAATCGTGTTTTCTAAACTTTTGCACCTAAAATTTTACAGTAGAGACAAGGCAGCCGCCCCTCCTCATTCACCTTTGGAGCGACATGGGCACGCGGGCCATATAAAATGCATGTGGCCTACGTACTGTCCTCTACGTTAGTAAAATATGAGCAATTGCATGCGACAATGCGAGTGCGTTGCATAAAGATAAAAGTGACCTAAGTTAATTTTGTAATCATACATAAAAGCTTGAAGAAGATTATCTACATTTATTATCCTTAATTTATATGTTTGTTTTGTTTTGCTTCACTAATAGGCAGTGCAATAACACTTTTGTGATAACCATTACAAGGTGATTCAGTGGTTAGGAACGAATTTCAAATCCGAATTTTACACGTTATGTTCTGAGTTTAATTTTTGACACTGGTGAATTATATGATAGTTGTCACATCCCGACCCAGGCCTCCACCACATCCCGGGCTCGACTCTACCGTAGCACGATATTGTCCGCTTTGGGCCCCGGCCACGCCCTCACGGTTTTGTTTCTAGGAACTCACACGAGAACTTCCTAGTGGATCACCCATCCTAGGATTGCTCTTGCGCGAACTCACTTAACTTCGGAGTTCCGATGGAACCCGAAGCCAATGAGCTTCCAAAAGGCCTCGTGCTAGGTAGAGATGGGAATATACATATAAGGCATTGTGTGACGGCCAGCACGCGTTGATTTTGGTCGGGGCGTGTCAGTAGTGGCTAGAATGATGCTAAAATGTCTTTGTGGGTCTTTTCAACCTTCGAAAAAAGGACTATCATGATGAAATCACCAGCTAGTCTCATTTTGTAAAGAAAATGGGCAATGACACTTTTGCGACTGATATATGTTGTGTGGTTATGAGTGAGTATGTAGAGTTTATCCAATCCACGTGCTTACATGAAATCAATAGAAATAATATTGGGGGCTATAAGTATGAAAAAGGCTACGATGTATAATCTTAGTGAACAAAATAAACAGAAAAATATAAATTATAATGTCACTAAAACAATGAAATAGCTTTAGTAGCATTTTTTAATTGAACATTGAAGTAGCTCTAGTACGTTTTGGCATGATGTAAAATCATATACTATTGCTTATGATCATGACTTAAGAGTTTTTAAATATATATGCAGACACACAAACAAGACACTTTACTTTTTTTTTCTTTTCTTAAACAAGTATCAACCTTCAGTCAAGAGTTGTGGCTTGATGCTACACAAGGTAGGACTTTACTCTGAATATAGTATGGTACCCGGATCAATTAGTAGTAAATTATTTTGGAATTAAGATATGGTAAAGATTACGTAAAGGTCGGTACAATATATAGGCGATAAGTTAAACTTCCGCAGATGACTAGTGCAAAGTTTCAAAACAGGTCACTGGGATGTGATGTCGAAAACCAATCGTTCAGGATGAGGCTTTCTATTTTAAACTATATAAAACATTAAAACTGTTGGCAGGAGATTTAAACTTGGTGTGTAAGTGCATCACACAGCCACTTTAGAAAGCTTTTAAATTTAAATCGGTTCCTTTGCACACATGGGACTGTTTTGTTCCTCTGCACAGTACACATAGCATTTTCAATGTTGAGAAATGAGACCTGGTGATAATTAAAGTTCATACATAAACCTCACCACTAAGAAACAATCTTAATATATTTTATCTCGCAAGGTATCGTTTCATTCAACGTGAACCTAGCTTAGCGATGTATGTGGATTTTCTTCATTTTTGTTAAACAAAAACGAAAAGCTAAAGACTAACGAGGGAATGAAAGTGTATGCTTCGGTGTTTCTATGACAAATAAAAAGATCAAGTTTTGGAGTCCTTGTCAACCTGCACTACCGTTCAAGCCAGTAGTGATTCAAACAAATTCCTATTGACCAAGTGCATGCGCAAGCAACTAATAGAAAATGGTAAGTTTTCTTTAATTAAGTGCAAACCAGCTGGTAGGCTTGTTGCAAGGAAAAATATATCATCAAATTAGAAACAAAGCAACTGAAAAATAAAAACACTTGGAAACAAAGCCAGAAAAAAGAATGAACAAAAAAGTTGTTCGCCCCAAGGCTGCTGGTTGTTATGATTTCAACATGGCATGGACTAGATTAACCTTAGAAAGTATGATGGTACGAGTGAATTTTATTGTTTTTCGATCTTTTCGTTGTTGAGAATATTAGTTACACCTAATTAGATGTAGGTGATTAGGGAAGACATACTAAACCTTGCCCCACAAATGTTTCTAGTACATATAGATAGAAACTAGTAAAACTAAAAAAAATTATAAACAAACATGCAATGCAAATACAAAATACAACTATTTAAGTTGCACAAATCTAGTTTTCAAAGAGGTAAAGTCAGTAATTGCTGTTAGTGTCTGAAAATTCATTTTTCGAAGTCGATTTTGATGAATATCACACATGACATTTCTTGTTCTGTTGTGGAAAAGTCAACACCATATGAATAAATCCAAAAGAATGAAGAAATGAAGAGGTTTATAGAGAGGGATTGAAGTAGATATGTAGAGAGAGCAAGAAAAAGGAAAATTGCATTCTTATTTAATGATATTGAAATCAGTCCAATACGAGGTACAGTACAAGCATATATAAATAGTAACACTCCGCCTAAGCATTAAGCAAACCTCTCTACCAACTATCTAACAGTAATACTCGTGTTACATGGTTTAAATTTAGGATATCTGGGTCTATAGGGTTAGTCTTTTCACTGTCATTGTTAAATTAAATTGGTGTGTTTGTTGTTTCTAGTTTTTTTGCTTCGCATGTATGTCTTAGTTTGGTTTCGAGTATCCTTATCTTATTGGTACTCTTTGACAGAATAGATATTTATAAATATTTTTCATATCATTTTGATGCTGGTAATGTGTTGTAGTTCAATTGTTGAACACTTCTGGGTGATGATTTTGAAATATTACTAGTGTTGGCTTTTTGTCAAGCATTTACTTCATTATGAGATGAAATTTTAGGTCATTTTCTCTGTACTAATTGACTTCTCTTTACCTTTCTTGTTGCACAATTCTCTATGTAGCGGTTATTATAATTTTTAGTTACTTTTGGTTGACAAACTAAAACTTTAGTTACCCTAACAAAGGAAGAAGAATAGTGGGATTTTAATATAATTAAATTTTTAGTTTCAGGAGAAATGAGTGTTAGATATTTATCAATCATCAATGACAAATATATATGAGAAATGCTAAGAAGACTATCTCAAAGTGAAGCTCTCTATAAACTCTCTGCCACATATGTTGTTGGCACAATGTTTTATAATTTTGACACAGAAATTGTGCCCTAAACATGAGGTGACGAAGAGTCTATGTAAAGTCTCACTTTTGAGAGTCTCCTTAGTATTTCCCAACACACACACACACAGAGATATATATACATATATATATATATATATAAATTCAACTATGCTAATAAACAATAAATTGCAACTAAATATATTGACAAAGTATGAATAAACAAAATTAATATCAAACATATAAAATGAAGATCGAGACTTGCGTATCCGCAAGGTTCTTGAAACAAAAATTCACCTCTACTTTGTACTTGTAGTTCTATAAGCGTCTGCTTCACTAGGATTCAACAATACAAACTAAGATTCCAGCACTGGAAAACTTAGTTTTTGGCATAATTCTTTATGGTTCTCTTAGTATGCTTAGTATTAGAAGGAAGAGTGATTTGTGATTTGAATGATATGCAGATGCATGTATTTATAGAAGTCATATACATGTTCACAACATATATGATTTTGGGAGGCAACTGTTCAACATAAAGGGTGTGTGGCTTCATCCTTTCCTTAGACTTTTCCAAACGTTCTTAGATTTCTTTGAAAGAATTAGTCCGTTGAAAAAAAAAAAAACGGATTAATTAAAATCCGAAAATAATTTAATAAATTAAAAACTAATTATTGAATTTAATACTAAAATCGGAGCCCAAGAGCCCATCTTTTGATAATTAAATATATTTTAATAATATATATAATTATCACACCCCAAAGCTCAAACCCAAGATTCAAGTCCAAATTTGCTATCTATAGTCCATCTTTTTAATCACTTGGTAATAGGGGTGGTTCGGTATGGGATCCCATACCGAAATTCTTGTCCCGATTCCCAAACCGAAATTTTCGGGAATTCCAAATTCAATACCGATCCCAAACCAAATTTTCGAGAATCCCAATTTTCGGGAATCCCGAAATGCTTTTGGGCTTTTGGACTAAAATTTGACATATTATGCTTTTGGGCCTAATTTGCCAATTTGTTGTTTCTACTAATCTGCCAATCAAATGGCAAGGCATGTTTCTACTAATTTGTCCACTGCCCACTGCACAAATTTGACATAGTTTCATAAATTAAGTTTCAATCTGCCCACTGCCCACTGCCCATCTGTGCACAAAGTTTCAATATGCCCACTACACATGCATGCAATAAAAATAAATTAAGTACCAAATCCAAAAGCAAAAATAAGGGTTACAAGCCAAGATTTTAAAATAAATAAAGTAACAAACCCAAAATAAAAAAAAATAGTTATGAGCCAAAGTTTCAATAATTAAGTTACAAACCAAAAGCAAAAAAGCAAAGCTTAAAGTTTATAAATATTGTTGGCCTCTTCGGCCCTTTCGTCCCCTAAATCTTGTTGATGCTTGTGGTTGCTCCCTTCTTGTTGGTACTTGCACTCTTCCCCTTGATGTTGATGGTTGAGCCCTTCCCCTTACAATGGGTGGTCGTGGAGGTAGTGATTGATTTTGATGTTGTTGAACTTCAACTTGAGGTGGTCGAGGAGGTGGAGGTGGCATTTCATTTTCTTATGTTGTATTCTCCTCACCTCCCAAATTAGCCGTGCCTAAAACAATAAACCACAAATCATTTACATTGAATTATAGTCTAATAGATAATAAATACTAAGAAAATAAAAGAGGAAATTAAATTGTTTACTTACTTCTTTCTAAGCGTTCAAGCTCTTTGTAGAAATGGAATTCGTCAAGTGTAGGCTCCTTGTAGAAACAAAATTCCTTTCCTCTAAGTCAATCACTAGTAAACACTAAAGCCTCAACCGTTTTAGGTGTTAAGGAAGTTCTAAAAGGATCAACAACTCTCCCACCAAGACTAAAGGCATTCTCACTAGCAACGGTGCTACTAGGAAGGGCCAAAACATTCTTAGCAACTTTACTAAGAGTTGGATATTGAGCACAATTTCCTTTCCACCAATCCAAAAGATTGAAACCCTCATATGTTAGGCTTTGATGTGGATCATTGAAGTACATATCCACTTCATTGGCTATCTCATTTTGTTGTGCCTCCGCTCTTTTTTGTTGGATCTTCTTTGTCATCCTTGAAGCAACATCAATAGCTATGATCACACCCCCCCCCCCCCAACATCATCTAGTACAACACTTAATCTTTGCTCCACATTTAAGGTAGCACTACTACTAGTACTACTACTAATACTAAGGACCACTCCCTCCTTGTGTGCATTATACAACTCAGTTACATAGCCTTTAACCCTTACTTTCTTCTCCCTTATTTTGTTCCATCCATAGCCGAGCTCTTCTAGATTTGTCTCTAACATATCAAATTTGTACCTAGGGTCAAGTGCTTGGGCTACAAAGAGAATATGATTCACCTTTTCAATGTGACCCTAATATTTGTCAAACTTGAGCTTCATTGAGGTAGCCACACTTTGCAAAGTGGCATTAGAGGCGTTTAAAATTTGTTCTTGTATCTCCACTTGCAAGGCAATCATCGTGCTAAGTATTAAGTGTGACGTTGGAGTAAGGGTTGCACTCAATGTCAAGGTGGCATCATAAAACTTTTTAAGAAAGTGAGCAAAACTCATTGACCTTTCCCAATCATCCACCTCCGGATGACCCACCTGCTTGGCCTTTGTTGTCACCCCATCAACCTCTTTCGAGACCTTCTCTTTAAAGTAAGCAATAAAAGAGTCATACTCAAAGGCCATCTCAGAGAACACTTCTTTAAACTTGAAAGCACTATTAAGCATCTCATATGTGGCATTCCACCTGTGACAACATCAAAAGGGATACTTGACATCCTATCAAATCTCAACAAGACACAATATTCCTTAAAAGACTTCAACCTTGCCGCGGATGAGTGTATAAACTTCACACAATTTCTTATGGCATCAATCTCACAACTAAGCTCCATCATTCCATCCTTAACTATCAAATTGAGGATGTGACAAGCGCACCTCATGTGCAAGCGAGCCCCGTCAAGTAAAAGAGTACCATTTGACTTGAGTCTTCTTTTCATGTATGCATTAGCGGTGTCATTTGCACTAGCATTGTCAACGGTAATACTAAATACTAAACACCTTGTCTATGCCCCAATCATTCAAGCAAACCTCTAGACATCTTCCAATATCATCACCCTTATGAGAAGTAACTTGGACAAAGTTTAGGATCCTCTTATGCAACCCTCAATTAGTGTCCAAAAAAGGGGCCGTGATGACCATGTAGTTTATCATTTGAATTGAGGTCCAAGTGTCGGTTGTAATATGATAGGAGCATATTTAGGCGACTTAGCTAGCTTATTCTTGTGCATTTGTGCTATTATTTCTTAGTTAATGTCGTATTACAACTCAATTTCGTGTGTTTGTAGGTCCTATGGGTTAAAGTATCAAGAAAGGGCATTTTGGTGCATTTTGGAGCAATTTTGGACACTATGTGGATAGCTTACATATGGGCCAACATGGATGGACGAATTTGGACTTCAAGAGGCTAGAAATGTGAGAAGAAGAGGAAGGAACTAAGCTAGGGACAAAGTGGATAAGGTAGGAGCTCAAAAGAGGAAACATTATCCAAAACCTTATCTAACCTTATCCAACATTATCCAAAACATTATCCAAACCTTATCTCATCTTATCCTATCCAAACCTTATCATGTCTTAATCCTAATTGCAAGGGGACCTAAATGGATAATTCTAGAACCTATTTCTAGAAGCATCCTATTCTAGAAGGCCCAAATCTGTCACAAAACCCATTCTTTCTAGAAACCCTAGAAAAGTGACGCCCCAAACCTTTCTAGAAGGCTTTGCCTTGCCTTGCAAACCAAGCCAACCTTTCCCTATTGTGCCGCACCTTCCTAGGCCCTAATTCCCTTTGGATTCTGATTTCCAAGGCCTAATCCCTTTTGGATTTGGGTTACACAAGCCTATTATGAGACTATGTGGGCCAAAACCTCCTCCTAAGTGGATTTGATTAACCATAGCCGAACCCTAGGGCCCTAGTCCACTAAATTTGTTAAGCCTAACCCTAATCTACTTAACCCTAGGACTATATAAACTTAAATTCAGCCAAAAACTCGTACACCCCCTATGCTATACAGAAAACCCTTGTGCCGCAACCTCCATTCTCCATTCTTGACCTCCATACACCTCCCTACACATCCATACACATCTGCCGCACCTTTCCCACCATAATCAACCATCATCCGTCCCTCTAAACAAGGAAACACCATCCAAAACCCCCAATTCCACCACACACACTTTGTGCGGCAGCAAGGAGGAGGAAGATGAGCCAATATGTGCATCGAATCCATCTTGGAATCGCTGAGCGTTTAGGTGTAATCTTTCTTATGATTTTAATGTTTAAATTCAATACTTTTTGTTGTGCAAGCATGAGGAACTAATCCCCTTTTGGCTAGGGGGAATTTCGAAACCATGGTTATATTTGCATGATGATTTGATTACTTTCAGTTGTGATTTCATGAATGATGAATTCAATTTACTTATCTGTTTTAATTAAAACTTGTTTATGTATATGAATTGAGAGTGCACGCTTAATTTGCATGCATAAACATGATGCTAGGGTATGAGGGAACTTCACCTAATCGTTGGGAACTTATATTCATGAGTAGTTAAGATTGTTGGTCACAATTATGTTAAGTAAATTCTTGGCATAAATATCATGCGCTTTCATAGTTACGAATGCCTCGTCAACACCTATGATTTCCATAGAACCTAATGATCTTTGATTGTCTTTCTTTTATGCGCTTTCATATAGAAAACTTTTAAGGAATAATTTGATTGCAATGCGCTAATTCCATTCAATTCAATGGTCTAAGGGAAATCTGAGAGTTAATTTAAGCGTACCTAATTAACTTGGGGTGTTGAGGTTCATAAATTCATTGAATAAGCAACTGGAAATTGTGTTATATGCAACTATGCCATGTGTGGAGAAAAACCTCCTAGCCATCTCACCATCCACTTAATTCTATCAATTTCGTCCAAATCTGCCTAGTTTACATATTTGTTTTGTTTGTTTGATTTTCGTCAAAAATCAAATCCCCAATTGTCTTAGAGTGTCTAATTGGTCCAAATATGTTTTAGATTGTATTTTTAAGAGTTTTGAGTCAAGTTAGAACCAATTTTCGTCCAAGTTTGTGTTTAGGCTCAAAACTGCCCAGATTGTGTTTTTAAGGCAGTTTTGAGTGTTTTTAGCCTATTTTGAGTCTTGTGAACGTGTTTGAGTCTTTTTAAGTGAGTTTAAGTGCTTTAAAGGTTAGTTTTATTTATTTGAGTCAGTTTAGAGTGTTTAGCAATCCCTCCTAATCCCCGGTGTAAGAACGATCCCTACTTATTTATATGCTACAATTGTCAAAAGAGGGTTAATTTGTGTGTTAAGTTAATTTTTGCACCATAATACTCACTCTCAACCCCTCAATCACACTTTTTATTTTAGCCTTCTCTTCAACATACAACTCCAAAACCGTCGCCGCCACCTTATGCCTATTAGGAAGTTTGTACTTTGGATTAAAGTCACGAATAAAATATCGAAAGTCTTCTTGATCAACCACCTTAAAAGGCATCTCCGCTATTATAATCCACCTCACACATCTCCTATCAAGTCTTTTTTGATTGAAAGTGTGAGTGACAACCGAACCTCCCATCCTTGCTTGTGTCAATGTAGGTTGCTTCAGATCCACATTCTCAAAGAGACTAGAACCCAGGCATTTCCTCAAATGCTTAAGAATTCCCGTCATTCCATGAATTATAGGGTGTGTCGGTACTAAGAGTTTGCAATGTTTGCATTCGGCCATGAAAGATTTCTCCCTATTATTATCGGTGATCGTTACCCTCTTAGCAACATTCCACGCCAGACTTGGACCTTTTCTCCTATTGCCCTTTTTTTCGAGGAGGACCCTCCCATTGTCTCACTACTTCTTCTACTTCCTCTTCCCCCCTCTTATTCTATTTGTTCTAATGCAATATCCTCCTCCATATCCGGATCATCATCCCAACAATCTTCATAATAATCATTATGCAAATAAGCTTGAGGTGAGGGAGTGCCTAGTTGAAGGGTACCACTAGGTTGGGTTTGTTTTCGTTTTTCTAATACCGAGTCCATAGGTGTACTAAATTGGCTACTAAACCCGTCCATCCTAACAAATAAATAACAATGCACATTAATATATCACAACCACAGTTCAACATATATCCAAATTCCAATAAATAAATAAAATAAATGGTTCAAAAATCTGAGCATTCAACATAGAAAATATATGGTTGTGAGAAAAAGAACTCAAAATATATAACAGAAATCAAACGAAATCTGCCTATTCAATACTTTCATGGCATTTGCCCAATCTGCCAATTTGACATAATTTCATAATTTCATACTTTCATAGCATCTGCCTATTCAAAAGCAATCTGCCAATCTGTATGTGCACAAATCTGTGCACAATAGCATTAAAAAATTTGAGCACAATAGCATTCAAAAATCTGAGCATTCAACATAGAAATATATTCAAAAATCTGCCAATCATGTCTTGTTTCTGCTAATCTGTGCACAAATATGCCAATTAAATGGCAAGGCCCAGTTAAGTATCTGCCTAGAATATGCCAATATGTGCATAGAATTACAAAACTTGATTTGCTATCAAACATTAAAGCAAGACCATGTATCTAAGATTCTATAGCCAAAACAAAAATATTACTTGACGCAATGTGTGACTAATTTGAAGTTTGAACAGGTGGAATGATTAACTCCTCAGTTGCTACAGCAGTGCTAAACCTGCTAACACTTCTCCCTAAAGACAACCAGGAAATCAGTCAGCATAGATAATCACTTGTAGTAGTGCTTAATAATTTTCTTTATTGATTAATGATCAATGATAGCGGTTTAATTTATTACGTGTAAAGGTGCACCAGTGAACGCTTAATTCAATGATGTGTGTGCAGGTGTGAAGAGATTTACTTATTGTCGCAAGTAAGACTCCAAGAAAAAAGAATAACTTCAATCTATTTCTCCAGAGTGTAAACTCAGGGGTATTATTCTCATTAAACCCTTTGTTAGTTAAGGTATCGCAACGAAAGTGCAGTTCATTAAGAATTGAGTTGAAATTCTCCACTTCCAAGCTATGATATTAGAGCCTAACAATTCGAACTAGCCATCTAGAAAGTTGAAGAGTTTCCCTGTATCTATTCTGTGAACATGAAATTAATGGACTAACACAGTGGGGAAACCTAATACCAACATTCTGAACGAAGCGAGCAGGATGCAACCAGAAACAAAATTAGTTTCTGTTTGTAAGGATATAATACATTTCAAGGCAAAGAAGCTTGCATGTCTCATTTTATGAACTTATGACTAAGAACAGTTACACTCGAGAATTAGACTACCAGGCAGGAATCATATAAGCTAAAGTAGCAGGAAAAATGTTAAGATGTGAAAGGTTAACAGGTGAAGGCATCGTGGGACAGTATACAATACATTCACCTGAAAATATTAGGATGCCCACCTCTAAAACACGTTTACTGGCAAATGATAAATGTCCATTTTGAAATTTAGATCTTAGAGCTTTAACTAGATCAAGAGAACCTTCCCACAACTTTAATCCCCCTACAACCCGCCAAAACCAAATACATAGCATCACACATGGTGCTGCAGTGCATCATCAATAAAAGAAACGATTTTTAAAAAAGAATGTGATAAACTCAATCAAACATCATTTTAATTATTTGAATGACTACTAACAAATAGATGAAATGGAAGAAATGTATAAGTTATTAACACACAAAAAAAAAATTGCCAATGGCATGAATAAATTAGGCCATCAGCGAGTCTATAACCGGCCTCGAGCCCTTCAACAATCCCTACTGTCAAAACACTAAATTAATTACCTAATTTGGGTGAGAGTGAGACTCAGACTCAGTGTTGGATCGAGAGTTCTGTCTATGAGAGAAAATCGCCCACGAGAGAGAGATCACAAGAGTCAGAGATGATTCGTGAAGGAAGGTTGGAGAGTTCTGTCCTTGATGCTTTGGCGTGGTGGTGGCTGGGTGGTGATTCGTGAAGGAAGGATGGGCCGTTGGAGAGTCAAGACGATTCGAAGGAAGGCTGTGTGGTGAAGGATGGCTGACGGTGCCTGCGCTTCAAGTTCAATGGAATTGGAATCAATGGAACGAAAGTGAAATGGGGGATCCGACCTAAAAACAAATGAATGGCACAGATTAAATCTAAAACAATGAACGGTTGAAATAATTCTCTTATAATTAAAAAATAATATATATATATATAATATTTATTTCGGTTCGGTATGGGAATACCGAAAAAATGAAGATGCAAAATCGAATCCCATACCGAAAATTTCGGGAATTTTGGTTTGGGACCGGGATTTTTTCGGTTTGGTTTGGGATTTTTGGGATTTTTTTCCAGCCCTACTTGGTAAGAAGAACAAAGTGTTAAAAAATGTGAGAAATTTTTGGTGGTAAGCAATGTGGGACAATGAGATGGAATGAAGTTTCTACTTAAAAACTTCAACAATGAGAAGGTTGAAATAAAAAGGTAAGTCATAAGGTTGTAAACATTTCTAAATATTTTTTCGGGTACTTTTTGTGCATTAATGTTATTGCATGATGATATTGTAAGAAATGCAGTTTTATTTTTTATTGTTAGTGTGAAACAATGAGTCATATAAATTTGGCATGGCAGAGTATTTCCATTTATAAGTGAGAGATTTTAAGTTCGATTCTGGTTAAAGACGAATTTGAACTATATTATTGCTAACACATTATGAGATTAAGCTCAATCTGTCTTTTCCGTAATGGATAATATCGTTTGTTAAAAAAAAAAAAAATATTAATTGCACGGATGCTTGCACCCTTATCTCTTCGGACCGTGTACAGTTTGGTCCATTTAGGCCCATATATAAGAGAAACCCAAACAAAACTTATTAAGAGAAAACAATTGTAGAAAGAGAAGCCGGAGATAGAGAGAGTAGTCAGAAGGGGATTTAGGGTTAGGGTTTTTTGAAGCTGTTCACTCAGTTGCGATGGAGGAGATAACTGAAGGCGTGAACAATATCACCGTCAATGCCTCCGATTCGCACAAGAAGAACCGAATTCAGGTATCGAATACCAAGAAGCCACTATTCTTCTATGTAAATCTTGCCAAGGTAAACCCTATTCTCTACCCTGTTCGTAATTCTCTGCTTATGTACGGATATTTACATACGAATACATACATCTATGTATACATATGCTTGTATGGCTAATTTGCTTTCCGGAATTATAGTTCATTTATTTCTATAAATCATATGCTTATGGCACTTTATTGATTTGCAGAGGTATATGCAACAGTTCAATGAGGTGGAGCTCTCTGCTTTGGGAATGGGTATGACATTTCAGCTGTTTCCATCTCGTTATGCTGTTGAACTTATAACTCTATTTGTGTCGATATCTGTGTGTTGTGTGATGTATCAATGTACTGGCTGTGGACGTTACTCTGAAATCAAGGAAACATTCAGGTTCCTAATCAAGTTGTGGAAGATAACTGGAATGTAGCCTAATTTGTTTGTAAAAGTGTTGGTTGGGTTCACTCCATTTGACGAGTTGAGCTATTAGTTTCTGCACAATCCAACATTATTTGCTTTTTTTTTTGTCTGGTTAAGGTGGAAAGAGAATGTTTATTAATTTGTTGAGCCATTCTGTCAGTAATAACCTTCTTTCAAGTAGCGAGAAGTTGAATAGAAACATTGGAGTGTTTGACATTCCTTAGACTACTCTTTCAGATTGTACATGCTCCAATACACCAGGTTGAAGGAATTCTTTCCTTTGAGGTGGAGCTTATATTTCACTAGATGTCTTTATCTGGAAAAGTAGTCTTTTGGCTCCTTCCAGTTTGGTGGTTGCTTATCCTTTGGTTTCCTTGCTCATGTTTATACCATGGTTATCAAGGAAATAACTCTTTACCATTTCAACATATACTTAGAAACAGAACTACTTCTGATTGGGACCTAGACAACGCTTCTGGTAAATCTATTTAGTTGGTAGTTGCAAGGGAAAAATGGAAGTGTTTAGTGAACAAGTTATCTGAAGTAAAGCTATGCCAACTAGAATGGTTACTTCTAAGTTAGAGTTTATGTTGCAGAATGTGATTTCCAACTCCCCTACCCACTCCCGAAACAGGGGATTATGAATCCGGCCAAATGTTGCATTCCCATCCCATTATTTTGCAATATTTGGAACGGAGATGTTTTTATCATGGATGTTGGAGTTCTTGACTAAAGGTTTGATTTGTTTAGTATTAATGCTGATGCAAGGACTAATTTCTCATGTACCATTGCAGCTATTGCCACAGTTGTCACAATCGCAGAAATTCTGAAAAACAATGGACTGGCTGTTGAGAAGAGTGAGACTTCTATTTTCCTTTTCCACCTTTCAGAAAAGAAACTATCAAATTATTAAATTTACTTATATTATGGAATGTAAATGCAGAAATCATGACATCGACTGTTGACATAAAGGATGATTCTAGGGGAAGACCGGTGCAAAAGGCCAAGGTATGTCAATATGATATTTAGAATGAGTTTTGAATCCCATTTGAAACATGTCTATTTCGATATTCTTAAAGAATAAGTCAGATGTATAGCAGTGAAAGAATGGAGTGTTGAGTGGAGAGATCCTTTTGCACTTATTGTTGCCCCTTTGGATTTGTTTTTCATAAACATCAGTGTGCACTTATATTGTTGGGCTATCTGTCATGTTAGAGTTGTTATCTGTACATGCCAGACTGTATTGGTTTTTAGAAAAGCAGATGTGGCATGAACGGCAAAATTATGCGGCTCATAAGTTGATGCACTTTTTTGGTGATTGCTAATTTGAATAAGGAATGTTTACTTTGTAATCGATCATGTATTTATCTGTTGGCAATGTGCAATTGTGTGAGATTTAAGGGAAAAACTTGTCCATTCTACGTGTATTTTGAGTTTCATTCTACCAATAGGGATATCATTTCATATCTTCTGTCTGGTTATTTGCAGTTATTTATGACCTTATAGCAAAAACCTTTTTATCAAATTGTATCTTGGTATCTATTTAGTATAGGACCTATAGTTTGTTTTCTGACTTCTTCAGAAGAGTGGTACCTTATTTGTGAGGGCTTCTAGATCAAGTCGTAGAGCACTTTACGGTCACATTCATGACAAGAGATTGGACTTCTTCCTGTCCCCTACCAAGTATTCCATATTGATTTATTCTTTTGGTTTTAGATTGAGATAGTACTTGGGAAGTCGGAAGACTTTGATGACTTGATGGCCGCTGCAGCTGAGGAGAGGTTGATTGCAGCTGCGGAGGAGCAAAGCTGAAAAAGGTTCCTTGTTCGGGGCTTCGCTTACAGTGTGTTTGGCTTGAATTATGTACTCTAAAGTTGGATCTGGAAATAAATTTTGTTTAAGTATATTATTCAAGCATAGAATATGTTATGGAAAAGGCATTTTCTATATAGCTCTTTTCGTCGATATTTGTTCGTTTGATTGCTTTATATCTGTAGGCTAAGCTGCTCGTTAATGAGATTAGTATTTTTAAAAATCTAATCAAAGACGCATAAGCAAGCTAGAATAACTGCATTAACAGGTAATCTTTGATTTACTTGCATTTCGGTTGGATTGATTGAAATGCATTTCCTGGGGTGGCCAAGAAAATCGGCTTGCGGACCAAACTGGCTTAAAAAAAATTTGGTTTTAGTAAAATAAATGCATGTTTTATGATCAATCAAATTTTTGGTCAGAAATTATGATCCATCTGAATTACATGAATTGTTGCATGAGTCGAGCAATTTATGCCTCCTAATAAAGTTTTAAAAGGTGCAAGACACTCGTCAGGCTGGGGTCTAGGGCTTAGGTGAGAATTTAGGCGGATTTAAATAATTTTATTATAAATTATATAAATTAATTAAATTTACTACGTAATATATAAAAACATTGAATAATATGTTAGTTTTTAAAAAGAGTAATATGCACGTAATTGACGGTCCAACGCTTAGGCGTCACCTAGATTGATTTTTAGAACATTGCTTGCAAATGTTTAATGGACAACAATTGGTGTTCTATGTACAAGGGATAATATTATTTTTTTAGAAAAAAAAATTAGGATCTCATCCCTTGTTTACAGTGTTCTTTAACTCAAATCTTATGTGTTTTCAAATTTTTATCAAAATCCTTTGACTTTTGTCCACGTCAACATTTGACACACCAACTCAATATTTTATATTAATCTATTATCTTTCTCAAATCGAACCTGAAATTCGGTCGTTATATAATTTATTATACCCATTTCTACTTTATGCAGATGACACATTGATTGTATTTTAGGATATGTCTAGAATTCAAGAGTTAAAGATGCAACTGAGTAAGGAATTCAACATGAAGGATCTAGAGGCTGCACAAAAGATTGGAATGCGAATCAGGAGAGACAGAGAAGGGGAAAAATATGGTTGTCACAAACAAAATATATTCAGATTATATTGGAGCATTTCAATATGGACGGAGCGAAGCCAGTGTCCACTCCATTAGCAGCTCATGATCAGTTGAGTGCGCGAAAATGTCCAACAACAGAAAAAAGAGTTGGAAGAGATAGAAAAGTGCCTTATGCAAGTGCAGTAGGATGCCTCAGGTATGCAATGATATGTACAAAACCTGACCTAGGCCAAGGATTAAGTATTGTTTCAAAGTATGTGGCGAATTCAGGAAAGGAGCATTGGTTTGCTGTTAAATGGATTCTTCGTTACTTGAAAGGTACAAAGAGTCTAGGAATCTTGTTTGAAAAACAAGAAAATGAAGCACGTGTGCTAGATTATGTGGATGCTAACTACGAAGGAGACTTTGACAAAAAAAAAAAAGGTCCACTACATGTTACGTTTTGGTTTGTGGTGGAGGAACGATCAATTGGAGAGCTACTGTTTGGTTAATTATAGCATTGTCTACTACTGAAGCGGAGTATATTACGCTAGCAGAAGCTAGAAAGGAAGCAATTTGGCTTAACGGTTTAACAAGAGAGTTTGGAATTAGTAAAATTTCATGGTGATTAGATGTGACAGTCATAGTGCTATTTACTTAGCAAAGAATCAAGTGTTTCATGGGACATCGAATCATGTAGAAGATCGTTGTCACCGGATTAAGTACTAGGTAGAATCGAAGGAAGTTACATCGAGAAGGTTCATACAGCGGAGTATGCTTCAAATTACTTAACCAACTACAGTAGACAAGTTCAAGTATTGCTTGA
Source organism: Pyrus communis (assembly GCF_963583255.1). Taxonomy (NCBI): domain Eukaryota; kingdom Viridiplantae; phylum Streptophyta; class Magnoliopsida; order Rosales; family Rosaceae; genus Pyrus; species Pyrus communis. The sequence continues at coordinate 6,985,832 of NC_084813.1, read as the reverse complement.
ACTCGCTTAGATTTTACAACATGCAAAAGATTGGACATAGCACCTTCTCACTTAAGGTGCATTGAGGCAAGAATAATTTTGCCAAGGTGAAAGTTCTTGAAGTTTTAGGAGTTGCTTCAATAGGTTTGAAGATATTATGGGATGCAGTAGTCATCTCTTAGTTTTGACTCACCAGGTCAAAGATTGTTGTGATTTGGCTCATCAAATATCAAGGCCAAACAGATTAAAGTTTACAATTAGTGTTGAGAAAGGAGAAAATGAGTGTGCACATGTTATATCTCACATGAATTGGGAAATAGTTTTTTTCTTCGTAATTCCAATCATTTTAGGATTAGGAAATGTGCTGGTTTTTCTTATTCTAAAAAGATTTAAGAATCATATACTCATAAGGCATATAATCATCAGTCTATGTACTATAAATAGACTTGTTAGAGGTTGATTATTTACATGCATAACAAAGAGAATACAAGGATATAAAGTCAAAAATTCTTGTAACCGAATTGTTATTCTCTATAGTGCAGGTGATCTCTCAAAAGAGATCACATGAGTACTAGTAGTAGGACAAGGTCTATAATGAATGGTTCTACTTTTTGTTAATATTGGGCTCCAAAAACAGTCACAATTGGCAAAACAGAAACTGTAGAAACCGTGTAAATATTCCAAGCAAAAGCGCCAATATCGCAATTTAGCTTAAAAGAAAGCCGGGGTTGCAATCCGTTCCGGTCTGTCGATCTTACGGCAACACGAAGACAAGCAAAATCCACAGTGACACTGCTGCTTCTTCTTCTTCTTCTTCTTCTTTACCCACTCACCAAAATGTCCCTGAGATCTCTACCCTCTAAACCCAAAACCCTTCACTCTATCTTCCACTCTCTTCTCTCACCCTCCAAACGCAACACTCACCGCCACCCCTTCTCTTCTCTCACCCACCACAACCCGCCATCTCCACCATCACCGCACCTGGTAAGCGAGTTCTCCCGCATCCTCAGCGACCACAGGAACCCTCACCACGACTTGGAGCTCTCCCTCAACGCTCTGTCTACCCAAATCTCCACAGACTTGGTTGAGCAAGTTCTGAAACGCTGCAAAAATCTCGGGCTTTCTGCACACAGATTCTTTCTTTGGGCTAAAACAATTCCGGGTTTTCGACATAGCGCTGAAAGCTATCACATTTTGATTGACATTTTAGGAAGTAGCAAGCAATATGCTGTGTTGTGGGATTTCCTCATAGAAGTGAGAGAGTCCAAGTGTTGTGAGATTGGCCCGGAAATTTTCTGGCTTATTTTTCGGGTTTATAGTAGAGCTAATTTGCCTCGCGACGCCATTCGAGCTTTAAATCGAATGGTTGAGTTTGGAATTAAGCCCAGTGTTCATGATCTTGATCAGCTTCTTTACACATTATGTAAAAGAAAGCATGTCAAGTATGCCCATGAATTTTTTGATAAAGTTAAGAGTGGGTTTGAGTTGAATGCGAAAACTTATAGTATTTTGATGAGAGGTTGGGGAGACGTTGGTGATTCGGATGAAGCACGTAAGCTGTTTGATGAAATGACTGAACGAGGATGTTTGGTTGATGTGCCTGCGTATAATAGTTATTTGGAGGCTCTGTGTAAAGGTGGGAAAGTTGACGAGGCGTATAAGATATTTCGGGAGATGGGGTCGAATGGAGTTGTACCGGATGCTTGTACCTATTCGATTTTCATTCGTGCTTATTGTGAGGTGGATGATATTCATTCAGTTTTTAGGGTGCTTGATAGGATGAGGAGATATAATCTTTTGCCCAATGTGTATACTTACAATTGTGTTATCAAGAAATTGTGTAAGAACGAAAAGGTGGAAGAGGCTTACCAACTTTTGGATGAAATGATTGAGAGGAGTGTTATGCCGGATACGTGGAGTTACAATGCAATCCAGGCTTATCATTGTGATCACTGCGAGGTTAATGGGTCTCTCAGGCTGTTATCTAGAATGGAAAAAGACAACTGCATGCCCGATCGACATACTTACAATATGGTGCTTAAGTTGCTAATCAGGATAGGAAGATTTGATAGGGCAACTGAAGTTTGGGAGAGTATGGGGAAGAGAGGATTTTATCCTTCTGTTTCAACATACTCTGTCATGATTCATGGCTTATGCAAGAAGAAACGTAAACTAGAGGAGGCTTGTAAATACTTTGAGATAATGATCGATGAAGGTATACCGCCATACTCTTCTACTGTTGAGATGCTGAGTAACCGGATTAGGGGCTTAGGGCTCCTCGACCATATTGAGATACTTGCAAGTAAGATGGAACAAAGCACTTCTTGCTCAATACAAGAGTTGGCAAACTTGATGAGAGGTAATAAAGCTTATGTAGCATCGAGAAGTGTAGAGAGTGACTTTGAAAGTGACTGATGAACCAAAGGTCGAGTATCGGATAAATTGTAAGGTGTAGTCCCGTCCTCAAGCTACCACATCTTGATTTGTCAATTAATATAGTTATCTTTCTCTTGCATGTCTTTTTGTATAGGCATGCTCAATGAAACTTTTGTTACTTGGTATGTAAACTAGTGTTGCTGTTATGCTTTGGTGGTCAGTCTTACAGCCTGCTGGCAGTTACGAATCTTCCATGATATTTTGCTACCTAAAAATTTGTATATAATTTGAATCCCCTGGGTATAATCATTGCAAAACTCTTGAAAGGATTATGCGGCTCTATCTGAAGGTGCATGTGTATGGCATTTTATTGATTTGCAGAGTTATATGCAACAGTACAATGAGGTGGAACTCTCTGCTTTGGGAATGGGTATGACATTTCCGCTGCTTCCATCCATTATTCATTGAACTTATAAGTCTCTGTGTGAAGATATCTGGGTGTTGTGTGCCATATCAATGTATCTGGTTGGACATTACTCTGAATCATGGAAACATTGAGGTTCCTAACTACGTACTGGAAGATAACTGAAATTTAGTGTAATTTGTTTGTATACATGTTCGATTGCGTTCACTCAATTCGACAAGTTGAGCTACTAGTTTCTGTACAAGCTAACATGACTTGCTGTTTTGTGTCTATTTGTTATTATCTGCATTAGGTGGAAAGAGAATGTTTACTAATTTGTCGAGCCATTTTTTTGTACAACCTTCTTTGGAGTAGTGAGAACTTAAACCTATCTTGGGTGTTTGACATTCCTTTGATTGTGGACTATTTCAGACTTTAGGTGCTCCAATACACCAGGATCAAGGAACTCTTCTTTGAGATGGAGCTTATACTTCAACAGCAGATGTCTTTATCTAAAAAGTAACCTTTTGTTGCTCGTTACAGTTTGGTGATTGCTTATGCTTATGAATCCAGTCAAATTCAGCACATTCCCGTTCCTTTATATTTGTTTTCACTTTCCAAATCCTTTTTTATTTTATTTAAATGAGTGAGAAGGCAATTTGGTCGATCGGGGAAGACGTTGCTTTGCTTGAGGCTTGGATGCATTTTAGTCAACCTGGTCACGGTTAGAGATTGTTGAAATAACTTTCTTTCCTTAAAATGGATGAACTGAGATGAGTAGGGAGGATGGAGGAGGTTTGGTGTGAGTAGATGTGGTGATTTGAAGGGTTTTTATGGAGAAATAAAGGATCAGAAGATTGGATAAGGACACATGACACTATATGAATGGTCGATAATTTTATCAAAAATATGAATATATATTATTAATAGATAATGACACATGGCTAGACAAGAGCAGTTAAAAACTTAAAAATCTCATTAAAAATTTAAGGCAAATATGACACGTTGATCCAAATTTTTTTGACGATAGAACTATTATTTGAGTCATTTTATAGAACAAACATTACCACGAAGGGGGAAAAAATAGCACACCAACAAAAGTAGAAATCTTTAGTTTGAAAACCATAAAAACCAAAACTTGAGTTCGTGTAGAGAAATTTTTGTTGGTCCTTTTGTGTTTTGTTACTTTGCTTCTTTTCAAGTAACTTTTCAAGCAACTTAAAGACAGTTTTTAAAAACAGATTATCGTGCTTAACTCTAAAAGCAAGGCAGGTTTTTAGAAAATGTATAAATTAAAGTAGACTACTGCTTTTTAAAATAAATAAACAATAAAACATAAAAATAAAGAATAAAAAAGCATAAAGAAAACCGGTGCGCAATCCGGTCTGGTCCGGTTCACGTTCCAAATCACCGTCACTGACATCCTCTCTCGATTTTATAGCACAACACGAAACAGGCAGATTCCACAGTGCTGCTTCTTCTTCTCCGCTCGTATTTCTGAGTGCCATTAAAGAGATATCCAAATCGAATCGGCAGAGTTGAGAAATGAGATGGTGGCGATTTCAGTGAAGCCCGCCTTCATCGTAGGAGTCCTCACACTCTCTCTCGTCCTCGCCGTCCTCCTCTTATCGTCCCCCACTTCCCCTTTCTACAGAACCCCTCTCTTTCTCAATTCACCCATGTATGTGTTCGTTAGCTCTTCTGCAACGACTTATTCTTTTACTTTTTTTATCTTTAAATTTTCGACTGGTTTTATTGGTTCAGAAGTTGCAGGAAAGTTTAGATCTTGAAGAGTCTTCGTATTGTATGTATGAGAAAAGAAATAGAGTCAAAGATCTTCCATGTTTTTGTTGTATTAAAGGGTGATTTTTTTTTCTTGGGTTTGGTATATTTGATGGTGTCTGATTTGGGTTGCTGTTAAAATATGAGAAACGAGAATCACGATGTGATTCGGGACTCGTTTGAAGTGTGGATTTGCGGTTACTTTGGGACCAAAAATTGCAAAAAGTATGAGTTTCTGATTGACTTTGTGAATGCAGGAGCAAATTGGATATATGGAGTGTTGGGAGGATGGTAGATTGGAGACCTTGCAAGTGGTGGCTACAAGGACACCTCACTGGTACATGCCAACTTATTTTGCTTCCATTGCATTTGGCTTTTCTAGCTATAGATTCATTCAGCCCGCCCGCCATTGGGTTATTTAGAATCTTGGATTAACAATGAGAAACTAGAGTTAGCAAGTAGTATCTCTATGATGGTTTTGTGGACTTTGTATGGGTTTTGTTTGTTATGTTAAAATGTGGACATGACAAGATTTTCAAATAGTTATGATATTTGACTGTGATTGATGGGAATAGAATTAGGATTGAGGTGAGGTTACTGCGTAGTTTTTTGATATTCTGAGTCAATCTTAATTAACTATCATTGCAGACAATTGCATTGGTTTTCTGCAGCTCTGCCATCAAAGAGTAATGGATTCATTCGAGTGGATTGCTATGGGGGCCTTAATCAGATGCGGAGAGATGTGAGTGATTGAAGCAACTTTTTGATTGCTTGTATATATGCTCGATTTTACGTTGCCACTTTGCTAAGCCTGAAAAATTATTTATGTGGAGTGCAGTTATGTGATGGTGTTGGTATTGCCCGTCTTTTAAATGCAACCCTGGTTCTGCCAAAGTTTGAGGTGGCTGCTTATTGGAACGAATCTAGGTAATCGGTGTTTTACATATCATTTACCGTGTGACTTCTGGAATATAACCTCCTGTGATTCTCAAAATTTTGAATGAGGACATCCCTTAATATTTTTTTTGAAGCAACCAAACAAATTTTGCTGTACTCAAACAACGTTATGATGTTTCTGGTCGTGACCCCTTGCTAAGACTAAATGGCTACTCCACTCATTGGAAGATTTGGCATCTTTTTCATTTTTATTTTTTGTTTGTGCAAACAATAACTTCATTTAACTCTTTGGTTTCACCTCAGTGGTTTTGCAGATGTCTTTGATGTCGATTACTTCATTCAACAGTTGAATGGATTCATCAAAGTTGTCAAAGAGCTGCCATCAGAGATTTCGTCAAAAGAACCTGTCCATGTAGATTGTAGCAAACGAAAGGGCCAATTTGATTACATTGAAAGTGTTCTTCCAGCCCTGTTAGAGCATCATTATATTTCAATTACACCAGCAATGAGCCAAAGACGGGATAGGTATTTAAATATGCTCTTTGTTCTCTCTGGGAGTTTGGGATTACAATTGAGTACTTATTACTGTGAATATCTACCACCCTTTTGGTGAAGGCCAATATATGTGGCCAAAAGCTTGTCATGAAGGTGTAAAAGTTTACCAAGTCTACCTTAGTTTGTTAACCTAGGGTTGTTAGAAAATTAGGTTTTATTTCTTGTTTAGTATCTTGCCGTTCAAGATTTGGAATTAAATGTTGATTAGTTATGTGAATTTGTTAAGCTTATTTGGTTTCATGATCACAAATGAAGTTTCAAAAACTAAGACACGGTCCAGAAATCTTGATTTTTAACATCTAGAAACAAGTTTTGTATTGCATAAAAAAATATTTTTTGGGATTTCAAAACTATAAAATGTAGTTGTTATGAGCTTCAACCATAGGGCTGAGCCTTGGAGCTTGAGGCATAGAATTTGGTGCCCGGTCCAAGGTCAAAGGTTTGAGATTCAAGGCGCGGGTCCAAAGACTTTGACTGAAGACTTAGTTTGTGGCTGTTTCGGACAGTAGTTTGCGACTCGGGTTTTAAGTCTAGAGCTGAAGTTTGCATCTGGGGCTCGAGGACTAGGTCTAGAGTCCCACATAGCATGGAACTAGCTTTGGTTTGTGGGGCTTGAAAAATGGGTCCAAATTTGGACCTGGAGGACTCGGTGCCTAGGTAGGACGTGTCACAGGGGTAGGAGCTGGGAGTTGAGGTCTCAGGCTTGGATGTCAGTTAATTTTGGAGGGTGTTAATATACACATTGTTGGATGTATAAATGTACTACATTGTTTAGTTTCGGCTCTGCCCTTCGAGCTCAGGCAGAGTTCTCGTCTCTGGTCTGGAATCTGAGATTCCGGGCCTAACTGAGTTTTCTGTGGCTCGGGAACGAAATCCAGAGTCTGGGCCTCTGGCCTCAGGTCTATAGTGCATCATCTTGCCCAGTGTCTTGGTGTTTGGGGACCAGAGTTCAATTCTGGTGTCCATGTGTGCCATAAGGGCTTGGGCCCAGGTTCAATGTTTGGGGACGGGACTTCGTATGTGATGTTGGTGTTTAAGTTCTTTGGTACGATCTTATAGAAAATGTCTTTATTATGTTTTCAGGATTGCATGAGGAAATCTTTTTTAGATTCAGTCTGCCAACACTATTGTGTAGATTTCTTGTATCTTTTTTCTTAAGAACAAAAAGTTATTTCTGGGTCCTAACCATACAAACCCTTTTTTTATTTTATTTTATTTTTTTATGGTTTTGACTGTGTAAACAAGTCTTTGACGTTTGATGACTAAAAACTACAAAGTTGGCATTTTGATCTTACTGTTTGCTAATACTTAAGATGTCTTCTCCTTGTGTAGGTATCCTCAGTATGCAAAAGCTTCACTTTGTCAAGCTTGCTACAGTGCATTACGCCTCACTAAATCCTTGGAGAAGGCGGCCTCCGAACTTCTTGAAGCCATACCCAAACCTTTCCTCTCACTTCACCTTCGTTTCGAGCCTGATATGGTAGCTTACAGTCAATGTGCATATCCATACGTTTCTCCTTCATCCATTGAAGCCATTGAGGCAGCGCGAGGAGATAGAAAACCATGGACCGGAGAGCTTGCCCAGATTTGGAGGAAACGAGGGAAATGTCCTCTTACGCCTAATGAGACAGCCTTCATACTCCAAGCGCTATCCATCCCAACGAACACAAATATTTATCTGGCAGCTGGGGACGGTCTAATGGAAATTGAAGGGTTAACTTCTGTTTACACGAATGTAGTTACCAAGTCTAGCCTTCTTAGCGGTGAGGATTTCAAAAGCATGCATGGGAACACGAAAGCAGCGTTGGACTACTACGTGTCGATTAATAGCGATTCCTATATCGCAACATATTTTGGAAATATGGATAAGATGGTTGCAGCAATGCGAGCTTTTAAGGGCTTGTACAAGACACTTTTCTTAAGCAGAAGAGCTTTTGCAGAGTTCACTTCTCAAGGTTTGAGCGGGAAGGAATTGATGGAAGCTCTATGGAAGGCCCACAGAGATGATTTTGTCATGGGGAAAGGATCAGCTTTGCCGGATTGCTTTTGTGAGTTCAAGTTATGATTTCTGATGTCAATTTGATCTTTGCTTTTCCTTGTATTGTATTATTCCCCTTAAATTCTTTTATGTAACTGCTATTAATAATAATTGGGTGTTATTGGACCACCACATAGTTCTATTTCCCACGCACATTATAATCTCACCCATTATTAAAGTTAAAAAATTAAAATGTGTTGTAGCCTATTTTATCTGACAAAGGGAATAGGGCCGGTGGCAAGGGTAGAGAAATTGAGAGAGATGTGTTTGTAGAATTGTAGGGGAATGTGTGTTATCCCTCCTACATAGTGCCTTTATTTATAGTAGTAAAAGGAGAGAAGAAATTCCTTCATCCCCAAGGAATACAAGTTGTAATAGGAAATGATAACTAGAATCAAATCTAATATAGGAGTTACACAATCACACTTAAACTAGGAAAGTTTACAATACTCCCCCTTGAGTGTGTAAATACTCAAGGTAGATTTAGCATCATGCAGAAGTTGAAGAAGTCGACTTGTCGACACTGATTCTAAGGAACAACGCTTATTCTCAATAAGGTATGAACTTGCATTAAGAAGTAAGTCTCACTAAAAAAACCCTAAGGCTATGGCAAAAACCCGAGTAGGGACAAAATCCATAGTCTAAGGAAAAATGCGTGAGAACTGCAAGGTCAAAAGAACGTCTACGGAACATCATCAGGGATATGATCAGCCCAAGGTGGGTGCCTCGTTAAAACCTAGTTAGGTGGCAAAAACCCAGTGGGAAAAAAATGCTCCTAATCGTAGGGAAAAAAAGTACATTAAGATTAAGCAAGTATTTTCAGGATACTCTCCTTGAGTTTGACACAGTTCCAAAGAGAAATAGCAATGTTACAACTTAGAAAGTTTACGCATACCAATTTTATGAACAAGCTTCTGAAACGTCGTCTTCGGTAGTGATTTGGTGAAGAGGTCGGCCATATTGTCTTGTGAACGGATTTGCGTGACTTCAATCTTCTGATGCTCTTGTTGTTGATGTGAAAACAAGAACTTTGGCGCAATGTGCTTGGTGTTGTCTCCTTTGATGTAACCTTTCTTGAGCTGTTCAATGCATGTTGCGTTGTCTTCAAAGATTGTCGTTGGGACATCAACGGTGAGATAGAGATCGTAGGAGCTTGCCCACTACTGCTCTTAACCAAAAGCATTCCCAAGTTGCTTCATATAAGGCGAGAATTTCAGCATGATTAGATGAAGTGGCAACTAAGGTCTGTTTAGTTGACCTCTAAGAGATTGCGATGCCTTCAACGGTAAAGACATAACCTGTTTAAGAACGCGCCTTGTGTGGATCAGATAAAGTATCATGCGTTAGCGTAACCAACAAGGTGAGAATCGACTCAAGAAGCAAGGGGTACGACATCACTCGAGGATCCATAGGGATAGAACAAGCCTAAATCCGTAGTACCCTTAAGGTAACAGAAGATGTCTTTCACGCTAGTCCAGTGTTTGCGTGTTGGTGCATTACTGTATCTTGCCAAAAAATTAACAGCGAATAAGATGTCGGGTCCAGTGCATTGAGCTAAGTACAATAAAGCGCCTATCGCACTTAGATAAGGAATTTCAGGCTTCAAAATCTCTTCATCTTCCTCTTTTGGACGGAAGGGATCTCGTTTTGCATTTAGCGGTCGAATGACCACAAGAGTACTCGAAGGCTTCGTTTTATCTTCATTAAAACGGCGCAACACCTTCTGGGTGTAGTTCGATTGATGTACTAGGATTCCATCTGAATAATGCTTTATCTCGAGATCAAGACAGTATCGAGTTTTACCTAGATATTTCATCTCAAATTTCAACTTCAGGTGCGAGGCAATTCTCGCGAGCTCTTCAAGAGTTCCAATGAGATTCATGTCATCGACATATACTGCAACAATTGCAAATCCGGAATGTGACTTCTTAATAAACACACAAGGGCATAGTTCGTTGTTCACATATCCATGACTAGTCAAATACTCACTCAAACGGTTATATCACATTCTTTTAGATTGCTTCAAATTGTAGAGTGAACATCTCAGCCGAATTGAGAGTGTGTTCTGGGGTTTGGAAATATTTGAACCAGTCAATGTAAGTCCTTCGGGAACTTTCATATAAATTTCCGTATCAAGATCCCCATAGAGATACGTAGTTACTATGTCCATTAGCTGCATACTCTGTTTTTCGGAAACTACCAAACTGATAAGGTAGCAAAAAGTAATCACATCTATCACGTTTGAATAAGTTTCGTCATAGTCAATCCCGGAGCGTTGTGAGAAGCCTTGTGCAACAAGATGAGCTTTGTAACACATAATTCGTTCTTCTCATTACGTTTCCGAATGAAAACCCACTTGTAGCCAACGGGCTTCACATGTGGAAGAGTACGAGCTACAAGTCCAAACACCTTACGTTTCACAAGCGAATCGAGTTCGACTTGGATTGCTTGTTTTTAGTTTGACCAATCAGTTCTACGTTGACATTCATCAACGGAGCGCAGTTCAATGTCATCTCTCAACATGATCTCATTAGCTACTGCATATGCTAATGCATCGTCAACAATCATCTCATTTTTACTCCATACATCATCTAAGCTAGCATAATAGATCGAAATCTCACGATTTTTGGGAGGAGGATTCGTCTCTTCAAGGACCCTTCCATAATCTAGAATTTCCTCATAAGTTGGATAGAATGAGTAAGCAATAGTCAGATTCACAATAGGCTATTCAGGACTTTGTGCCGTGGATTTCCTCTTCTGGGGGTGTGAATCCTTTGAACCAAGAGGTCTGCCATGCTTTTGTGTAAGGGCAGATGATTGGCTAGCCGCTAATGGATGTGGATCACCAAGATTGGCGTCCCAAGCCTCCAAGAGGGAAGTTCGTCATACATTTGGTACATCTATCTTTGCAGGCGTATTCGCAGCTGGAATATGTGATATTGTCATGCGCGCTAGATCGTTGAAAACATCTGGCATGCTCTGAGCTATGCTCTAGAGATCTAATATGCGCTGCACTTCAGTTTCAGATTAAGCGGTGTGGGGATCTAAATGAGACAAAGTGAGGATCGTCCACGATAATTCGCATCGTTCTTCAGGAACGTTGACGTTCTTATCTCCCCCTAACGACGGGCAGATTGTTTCATAGAAGTGACAATCCACGAAACGAGTGGTAAACAGATCGTCTGTCAAAGGTTCTAAGTAACGAATAATCGAAGGAGAATTATATCTGACATAGATTCCCATCTTTCGCTGAGGCCTAATTTTTGTACGTAAGGGCGGCGAAATCAGCACATATACCACACAACCAAAAACGCGTAGATGCGATATGTCATGTTCGCATCTGGTAACCAACTGAATAGCATTACATGGTTGTGTCGCAACAGGCCTCAGGCATACTAACTTTGAGGCATGCAATATTGCATGGCCCCAAGTAGGGATCGGGAACATGGTACGTATGATCAACGATCGAGCAATCATTTACAAGCGCTTAATGAAAGCCTTTGCCAGGCTGTTCTGGGTGTGAACATAGGGTACAAGATATTCAACTTAAACCCCAACCGAGATGCAATAGTCATCAAACGTTTTAGATGTGAATTCTCCAGCATTATCTAATCGAATAGATTTGATCGGATAATCAGGGTGGTGAGCCTTGAGCTTGATAACCTGAGCCAACAGTTTGGAGAATGCAGCGTTTCTTGTGGACAACAAGCACACGTGTGACCAACGTATGAAAGCGTTAACCAAAACAATAAAGTATCTAAATGGTCCACAGGGAGGGTGAATCGGTCCACAAATGTCCTCCTGAATCCGTTGTAGAAAAATGGGAGGATTCGAACAAATGTTGTCATAAGAAGGCTTAGTAATAAGCTTTCCCATAAAACATGTTTAACATGCGATTCCTTGGATCGAACCTAAACTTCGGGTTAGTGGATGCCCGTGTGATGATTGGAGGATACAACATATCGCTATTCGTCCAGGATGTCCCAAGCGATCATGCCAAAGTGTAAATTTCGTGCACGGTCCCAGTTGTAGGGTCGGCCACATAGTGGCATTCTATGGGGTGTATGGTCGTAGTATATAGACTACTCGGGATACGCTCCATCTTCTCTAGAATACGCTTTTAGCCATATTCGTAGAAAGTTATGCACATAAATTCAACTCCGTTTTCTACGTGGGTTTCAGCATGGTAATTGTTATCTCTAATGTCTTTCAAACTTAACAACATTCTTTTGAAACATGGAGAATAGAGTGCCTCAGAAATGGTCAAGATTGTACCATTGGATAACATTATACGTGCCTTACCGTATCCTTCTATTAGGTTGGATGGGCCTGAGAGGGTTGTCAAAGTTGTATTCTTAGGTATGAAGTTAGTGAAATAGATGCGTTCACGCAAAACTATGTGCATGGTTGCACTATTTGCCAAACAACTAACTTCCCCACTAGTCATACCTAGAATGAAAAATTAATTTGAATCGGTCACATGCATAAAAGTTCTAAAAACAAATATCAATTCAAAATAATTTAATTTATTCAAGGATGGTAATTAAGAAAACTTAATATCCAAAAACAAATCACCAACAAATAATCCAAACATAAAGGAAAATTGTTCAAAAATCAACCAAAAAACAAAGGGGAGTTCAGCCATTAGGTGGAATTCGGCCCGATTGTGCAATTTTAACTAACTAAAATTGTTTATGTCTAAGATTCTAATCTTCCATGGGGGTGGTATCCTCTTGAAAGTCAGAAACCTCCATCTTTGTAGTCTCCGGTTCGTCCACTTGCACGAAGTTTGATTCAAACTTCTTACGACGAGAATGATATTCAGCTACAACCTTCTGGGGAGCTTGGCAAAGAAGGGACCAATGGTCCTTTGAACCACAGCGATAACACATATCCGCATCCATGGTTTTAGGTGCTTTGCCCTTATTCTTGAAGTTCGGGGCCTTGGGAGTGAGGTTTGAGCGCTTCTGGGCTTTGTTTCCTCATTTGGATGGGCCTTGACTCTGTTGACCTTCGCGGGGTGGCTTCTGGCCGCCCCTACCACACCTCTTTTGGTGTTTTGGACGTTGGTTTGTGCTATAGTGTGTTTCAGGCACAATAGTCGCTCCAGTAGGTTGAGCTTGATGATTCTTCATAAACAGTTGGTTTTGCTTTTCAGCGAGAAGTAAAACAGAGATCAAATCCGAGAACTTAGTGAACTTTTGAGCTCTATATTGTTGCTACAGGACAATATTAGAAGCAGATAAGGTCGAATAGGTATTTTCCATGAGATCCTCTTCGGTCAAAGTTTCATTACAAAACTTGAGAAGTGATTGGATTCGACAAATTTTAGAATTATATTCATTCACAGACTTAAAGCCTTGGAAGTATAAATGTTGCCAGTCATCTCTTGCTTTAGGCAAGAATATGTCCTTTTGGTGATCAAAACGATCAGCCAAAGCGACCCATAGTGCATGTGGATCCTCTTCAGCAAGGTATTTAGTTTGCAAGGCGTCATGGATGTCTTTGGATAAAGATCATAGTAGTGGCTTTTTCAGCTTCGCCAACATGATTGTTCGTCTCTTCTTCAATGGCGAGACACATGTTCCTATCACAAAATAGATGGACAAGATGTGATGAGTGTAATGGAGAAAAATCAATCCATTCACATAGGAGTAGAACATACAGGTTCTAATAGACATGCATTGGTTTAATTTTGCATGAAAAAACTTCGGGTTTTCATGGGTGATGTTTTTAAAGAAAACTTCAGGTTTTCAAATAAGGCATGTTTATAAGAAACTTCAGGTTTCAAAATAATTATGAACTTCAGGTTCATATGTTCCTACAGGCAAACACAAATATATACACAAAAAGATGCAACAAAAATATGCAAACATAACTTCGGGTCTATAGTTATAATTGGATTAAGTATTTGGACTTCGGGCCAAAATTTAAAGTGTGGTGAAAGAAAAAATATAAAACCCAAATTGTCTAAAAGTATGAAACAATGAAGCTCGAGGCCCAAAAATATAAGCCAAAGCCCATGGGGGGCTGAGCAAAGTTGGTCCGTGTGACCAGGCCCAAAAATTGGGCTAGGGTTTCTCGGGTGCATGTTTCTCGAGTGCAGGCTTCAGGCTTCAGGCCAACTGGTTAAGCCCTAATATTAATAGTGGGCTGCTGGCGTAATATAGTACACTGGTTGCATAAAAGGATTCGGGCCAAAAGGGTGGCCTAAACGGGGGTCAGATCATGTGTGATGCGATACAGGGGAACATAGATGCGCCAGCAGAGCTGGGATTTGGTGTGGCACACAACGCCAGGACAGTATGGCCCCTCGGCCCAGTGTTGGGTCGAGCCAAGGATTGGGCCGCATCATATGAGCCCTGTTCTTAAATTTTTTTTTTTTGTTCTGCGGGCCGAGAACGTCAGCCCAAAGATTTGAGACTTAAGGTTTCAACAAAAAAAAAAAAAAAAAAAAAAAAAAAAAAAACACCCAAGTTGGAGCTGGGTGCAGTCACCGGGGATGAAGGCCAGTGCAGCCACTGCAGGCGGCCGTGTTTTGGGAAAAATTTCTCGATACAAGGTCATAGGTTTGACGGCAAGCAAGTTCTGGGGGATGGAGAGAGTACCTCAACATCGGGGAAAAAAAACCTAAGAAATTCAAACTGGAATTTCACCCAAATTCAATGAAATTTCTTTGGGAAATTCAATGCTATTAAATCAAAATTACGATACCATGTCGGATTTGGTCAGAAAATTGCACGGCTAAGTCGTGGTCTCGCTTTAGGTGATGTGGATTTTCTAGGTTTGGACACTATACGCGTCGGGTTTCAAGGGAGCTTGATGCAATTCATGGAAAATATCAAATTCACATAATTTAACAATTATGAATATAATGCATACACAATTTATGTAGAATCTAAAATTTGAAAAATATAAAGTTGGGTCATGCATTATAGTGAATGTTCATACTATCAGGGTTGCAAAAATATCGAGATAAAAAATGTACAAATTCAACACTTGTAGTCCTTGTTGGGACGTGCGTGTAGCAGCTTTTCGAGTGACGGAACTGACTGCATCATGAGTTTTCTTCAGGGTCACCTTCTCAAAGACTAAAATGTACCCTTTAGCATAGCTTAGCCTTCTCGGTAATCAAGCATAGTAACTGCATTCATCATTCCACCTTCTATAACCTGATATAAACACACAGATTCAATCAATTGACGAGAACAACGAAACTAATTCAAGTAAATTTACTTCTCTGTACCGTTTTATGTTACTTTTTAATTGGTACAAGGCCTTTTAAGTGCACATTTTCCTTTAGCGCATCACGCAGATACTCTTGGAAAGTTTATCGGATTGCGAATCATTTCTAGACTCATGAACACTGTTGCTTTGTACGTAACAAACTAAAGCGACTGATCAGGCCTCCTACGTTCTTATCAGTTTATGAAGCCATGAAGCGATGAGGCCATGGAGCTGTGGAGCTTTGGAGCCCATAGTTCGCTATATCATTTGTTTGTTACCTCTATGTTCTTATCAGTTGATAGAAGCTATATGACTACAAGTTTGTGATTTACAATGATGTTATATGGATGCTACCGGGAATGCTAGGAAAAGTAAATAGGATTTTTCATAACCTTAGGTTTTCTTGTTTTGTATATGTTTATTTTAAGGGATATTTTGAATGTGGTCCTTAATCCTTAACATTCTTTTATTAAAACCTTAATAGTATTCAAAGTTTGATCAAGATCCCTTGACTTTGTACACCTCATTATATTACTATTAATATTAATATTTTTATAGTTTTGACATTAATTGTTTGATATTTTATAAGATTTATAATCCTATAAATTTAAAATCCCTCATTATAATACTATTAGAAACGGTCACAATAAAAAAATTGGTACATTTCACATATAACAAAGTGGTACATTAATAAAGAAGAATGTGTACATTATAAACAAATTAGGGTACAGATAAAAGATTAAAAATTATGAGTGCAAATGATTTTTTTAAAATATAGGTACTAAAAGAAATTAATACATGGGTACAAAATAAAACTAAAAAGAAAATACTACAAATTAAAAAAAAATGTTGCAAATTAAAAGTGGGTACACTAAAAATAGAAATATATGATACAAAGTTTAGGCATAAAATATAAATATACCATATGTAATTTTTCTATCATTTGTTAAATATACAATGTCACGTGACGGTATACACATGGTTACAAACACAAATAATACTTTAAAAAAATATGAGTGCAAAAAGAAACTAATATATGGGTACAAATTAAAAATGAAAAGAAAATTGGTACAAATAAAAAAATATTTGCAAATTAAAAATAGGTACAAACTAAAAATAAAAATGTATGATAAAAAATTTAGCCATAAATATAAATATACTAATTGTAACATTTTTAACACTAAAGAAATATATTTAAAAATAAAAATATTTTATTATTTAAATAATTAATGATGTTATTAATACCCAAGGACCTTGATAAAAAATTCAAAATGAATAGGATTTTAATCAATGGAGTAACAAAAAGAAGGATGTGAACCTAATTTTCCCTTATTTTAATTAATTGTCTTTTTCTTTTTTCTTGTTGATTTTAGTCTTAGTCAATCACTCAATTATTCAATTCAATTTATCCTTTGTTTATTTAATTAAGTCTAGCGTGATTAGTTGGTTAAATTGGTATTAAAGCAATCCTTGTGGGATTGACCTTGTATTTGCACATCTTACTACAATGGATTCGTGCTCTTGCAATTTAATTTAGTTTAAATTAATCTATTATTTAGGTTAGTTTAAATATACATCAAGTTGTTAGCGTTGTTGCCAAGAATTGCCCCTTAATCTTAATTGTGCTTTACTTAATTTCATTTTTCCGTTTTCCATTTTTGTTTGTGTAGTTCTTTTTTTTTTTTTCCTTTATTCTTTCTTTCTTTCTATTGTGTTACATAAAAAAACAAAAAAAACACGGTAGTCTTCTTTAGTTATTTGGAGTCTTTCTGTTTATGTTGAACTTCGTGAGTTATTAGGAGTGTAGTCTTTGGTTTAATTTCTCTTTTTAGTCAAGTAGACCTTGTTTTGTGTTGAACTTCGTGAGTTACTAGGAGTAGTAGTCTTTGGTTTAATTTCTCTTTTCTATTTGGATTGGCAGATATAGAATGATCTTAATAACGTAATTTTTCATCAGCAGACTCTTTATCCTACAAGGAAACATATCATTGCTTCAAGCATTGGTCAAGAGTTTTTCAAAGCTAACTATAGGGCGTTTTCTGCTAGAACCCTGATAATTTCCCAAGTGGCATCCTTCGGACAAAGGCTTTGTGAAGCTTCACTTTGATGGTTCTGTCAGCAATGTCAAGGCTGGAGCTAGTTTTGTGGTTCGAAATGAAGAGGGCTTTGTTATTGGAGCAGGGGCCTTCAATTTGAATGGTGCAACAATCAATGAAGTGGAGGCTAGAGCTTTAGAGGAGGGTCTCACATATATGAAGAGGAAAGGCTTTAACAATGTTCTTATTCCAAGCTCAGCATTGGGACGCTTCAAGGGACTATCGAACCTCCATGGAATTTTCGCACTTGCTTAGATGACATTAAATGGTTCGCTTCGGCTTGTTCGTCAGTGATTTGGAAGCATACCTTCACGGAAGCAAATTTTCTAGTGGATGCCTTTGCTTAGA
Source organism: Pyrus communis (assembly GCF_963583255.1). Taxonomy (NCBI): domain Eukaryota; kingdom Viridiplantae; phylum Streptophyta; class Magnoliopsida; order Rosales; family Rosaceae; genus Pyrus; species Pyrus communis. Next base: position 6,968,131 of record NC_084813.1, on the reverse strand, counting down.
AGATGCTTATTAGTAGCAATAGTCATTATTGGGAGTATTGTATTCAATTTTGATCGTTCTGCCTTCTTATTCAACTCTTCAGGCAATGTTTGTAAGCGTGGTTTCTCGTTTTAATGCATATTTTTTTCCTATAAAAAAATCGGTGCATTACTAGGATCCGCACAACAAAACATTTTAAAAAACAATTTGACATGAGATTTTTTTCATATGTCAAAATTGGCAACAGACAATAGATTTGTCAATCCACATAGATTTGGCATATCTGTGGAGCTTCAGTTTACTTAATTTTGCTCGTTCTGCCTTCTTATTCGTTAGAGATGGTCTAATCCATATACGTTAGACCAAACCTGAACAAGAAATTTTTATTTTTTATTTTTGGGTGCTCGGAACATAGGTAGATACACTGTATGTCCTTATACAAGTGAAGGGACACTTGAACAAAAAAACAACTTCTACTATTGTATAATAACATATGGCAGACCTGTATTCAACACATTGACAAATCTCTTCCAAATTTGTAAATCATATGATGTGTCACATTAATCAATACTTAAATAATAATCCAATCATCAACAACCATGTCATATACTTTTCAAAATTTGGTTTAAAAAATTGACCTCTCTAACATTACAAAAGAAGTTAATAATATGGGGCGCTTTGATACAGATGCCTAATTTTTAAAATTTTGAGATTAAACGTTCATCCTTTTACATTATGTTTGGATGAGAGAATTAAACTTGAAATTTGGGTAAAAGTCAGAATTTATAAATTGACATGCATCAATTCCCTTGTTTGGATTCATAACCATAGAAATTTAGAATTTACGCATGAAAAAAAAATTGAAATTTGGGACCTCCAATTCCCAAGCTCAAATTCCATGTAAATAAGTAGGGCTGGTTTTGTATGAGATACCGAACAGAAAAATCATGTCCCGATTCCCAAACTGAAGTTTTCGGGAATCCTAATTTCTAGACCGATCACAAACCAAATTTTTGGAAATCCCAAATTTCAGGAAGCCCGAAATAGTTTTGGGCTATCAGGCAGTCAAGTAGCTAGGTTTTGGTGACAGAATCCATTAGAAAAGCAATGTAAGAAATATAGATTCCAATAAAGCCAACTTATTTGATCAAGGAGTAACAAAAAAAGTAAGAAGCAAAGCAAAAGATAAGTGTGAGAGAATGTATGTTTGTGCATGTGCTCATTGTGGAGCCAAAAATAATCGAGATAAATATGGAGTCGACACGTGGATTCTAGGGTAAAAAGATAAAATTACCCTTGTTGAATACCAGAACTCCTACGTGCGAGCAGTGGACAATCAAGGTCAAAAGTGCTCAAAATAGGTAATTATTCAAAACCTATTTCATCCATCCTCATCAAATCTTCCCCACAAGGTAACCCCCAAATCATTCCTTTCAAATTATATTAATTAGCTAATTAATTGATTTATTACCCAATTAATTTATTAATTAGCTAATTGATGGTGATTAACACCAAAAAAAAAAAAACAAAAGGTGGCCGGTTCCCACTTCTCCAAAGGGGGCCGGCCACACCCCTATAAATACTACCTTGTTTTCTCCAAAACCCAAGTTGGATCCTCTTGCAAAATTCTCTAAATTCTCCAAACACTTTTCCCTCAAAATTCTAACTTTGGCATTGGAGGTTCTTCGGCCAAAGGTGCAATTTGTTTTGTAGGTGCAATTTTGTCCAAGAAGAAGAAGATGGAAATTTGCATCCACACTCATGTGTTTTTCTGTGTGAGAAACTGTAAACAATTATAGAGATAATCAATTCCAGGAGATCAATACTACTTTTATAAAGTATAATGAAACTTGCGTCCTGATCTCACTTGTTGAGAATGCATACATTTCCCCATGATTTAGAACTGTACAATCTTGAAGTTAATGAAACTTCCACCTATAATCAAATTAGCTTTCTTTTAAGTAAACTAGACAGAACCTTACAAGAACAAATGATGCAAGCTCCTAAACATGCATTCTCACCACAAAAGTTTGAATTGCTGTCAAAGGTAAATCATAGTCTGCATAAGAAAAGATATAAATGCAGGTAGAAAATAATGAGGCAATGTCCCATAAGAAACATTCAACAATAATGGAAATACACTGCCATGCATGAATTAAGCCCTGTCATTATTATCCAACAACAACAACAACAACAATAAAGCCTTTTCCCACTAAGTGGGATCGGCTATATGAATTCTAGAACGCCATTGCGCTCGGTTCTGTGTCATGTTCTCCGTTAGATCCAAGTACTCTAAGTCTTTTCTTAGAGTCTCTTCCAAAGTCTTCCTAGGTCTTCCTCTACCCCTTCGGCCTTGGACCTCTGTCTCGTTGTTGCATCTTCTAACCGGAACGTCAGTAGGCCTTCATTGCACATGTCTAAACCACCGTAACCGATTTTCTCTCATCTTTCCTTCAATTTCGGGTACTCTTACTTTACCTCGGATATCCTCATTCTTAATGTTATCCTTTCTCGTGTGCCCACACATCCAACGAAGCATCCTCATCTCCGCTACACCCATTTTATATACGTGTTGATGCTTCACCGCCCAACATTCCGTGCTATATAGCATCACCGGCCTTATTTCCGTCTTATAAAATTTTTCCTTGAGTTTTATTGGCATACGACGATCACACAACACGCCGGATGCACGCTTCCACTTCATCCATCCAGCTTGTATTCTATGGTTGAGGTCTCCATCTAATTCTCCGTTCTTTTGCAAAATAGATCCTAGGTAGCGAAATCGGTCGCTCTTTGGTACTTCCTGGTCTCTAATCGTTACCCCTAACTCATTTGAGCCTCCATTTGCACTGAACTTGCACTCCATATATTCTATCTTTGATCGAAGCCCTGTCATTATCCATAGGCGAAAATATCAATGCACTGATACCGAATTCAACCATTGTAGCAAATAAAGATTATGAGTTAAACTCACAAATTAGAAAATAACTTAGCCACTCAAACTCACGCCACCAGATCCAAGTTCAACGAACACCATACTTCACAGACAGTATTGACAATCCAATTACCAAAAAACTATTATAACAAGAACAAGGCACTATCATTCCCTGGAGTAGAAATTCAGTACAAATAAATTGTTTATGTATGAAAAAGAAAGGCCAAAAGGCATCAAATTTATGCTTCAATTGTGACAGAAGAGAAAATTGGCAGGGTTTTAGTTCAGTCCCTGAATTGGGATTTTGATTTTACCTCCAAAAGAATCAAATTTGATAGGAAATTCCCAAGTGCTAAATTTCACAAACCCTAATCTAGAATTCAAACCCTAAATTAAATTTCAAGCCCTAAATTAAATTTCAACCCCTAAACCCTCAATATACTGTAACTTACAAGTGCTAAATATAAATTTCACAAACCCTAATCTAGAATTCCAACCCTAAATTAAATTTCAAACCCTAAATTAATTCCAAAATTTACCTTATTTGGGGGAGAATCGGTGCACAATGCATTGGAATCTGGATGAAGAAGTCGAGAGAGAGATCTGAGAGGTGAGCGGTGCCGGTGGCTATGGCTCTGCCTCTATTTCTTGATTTGTGAAGGAAGGCTCCTCCACTGTGAGGGATGAGAAGTCGAGAGAGATTGAGAGAGAGATCTGAGAGGTGATAGTCGAGAGAGAGGTGACTCAGGTGAGTCACTTGTGTGGCCGAATTCGAAAACGGAGAGACAAATCAGCAAGGAGGGTGGTGAGGTACTAAGGTTTGAGTTTGAGGTGAGAGAGAGTGAGTGAGTATGTTGAGAGACAGAGAGAGAGTGAGCGAGTTCTGAGTAGTTTGATTTATATTTTAATCTCAACTGAATTCGGCGGCTGTTACAATTCCAAATATATATTTAAAATTAAATTATATATGTAATTTTTTATTTCGGTTCGGGTTCGAGATTACCGAATGAACGAAAATTTGAGACCGATTCCTATACCGAAAATTCGGGATCGGTTCAGTATTGGGTACCGAAATTTTTGGGATTTTTGGTTTGGTACTATTTCGTTTTGGCTTTGGGAATTTTTCGATTCGGTTTGGAATATTTGTATTTTTCTTCCACCCCTATAAATAATTGTTATTTCTCAATTTCTATAATTAAGAGTTTAAAAATAACAAATTCCGTATTCAATTTCATTATTCTTTTAGATTAACCAAATAAGAAAATTCACAAATTCTAGAAAATAAACTCCCTTCATTTTGAAATTCCCTAGTAATCTTAAATTTCTTCATCCAAACATATATAGTGTTAAAGTTTTGATTAAACATCCTCCTACAATTTAGGTGCCACATATGTATTAGAAGTAGCGTTTTTTATAATGAAAATTACCCCACTTCCCATTATATTTAATTTACGTTTTAATTCCTAGATATTATATCAAAACTCCTAAAATCTTGTAGATAAATATGTAGTATTCAATTTCAGTGAAGAGTCTTTCAAATTACCACATGAAACGTGATATATGCTCTTCTTTACACCAATGCTTTCAAACGAAATTTCTATCGTAATTCAATATAAATTTCCTTCTATATTTGCTAGTGATTCAGTGTTTTTTCAATGTTTATTTCAAATATGTGCATTTGAATTCAATCATGTGAGTATTTATCATTTTTAGCCAAAATTGGTATTTTAATATTAAGGTTTTGATGGCAATGACGGAGTATGATTTCACCCATGGTTTATTTTCTTTCAAGAAAGGGAACTTATAAATTCGATCTTAACATGGAGCATATACACTTTTTAATCGATTGCCAATAAAAATAAAAAATAAAATTTCATATGTAAAAACTTTCGATTTTTCAATGCCGCAGCTGACCATATATTCATCGGCTTGTTCTACATGCCCGCAACTGGTGCCCGACCTTTTCCATCCCCTTCCTCATTGAACAACCATGCAAAAAAATTGAAAGGGTATTAGGTTCTAGATGGTAATTAGAATTTAATTTAGAGGGTATATAAGTCTATTCACTTGAGTTTTTTGCTATAATTGAATTTTTTTATAAAAACTGACATTTATGAATTGAGTAGCCAATTTTGGCTATAAACGATAAAAAACATTATTAGTAGAAGAAATTGTCCATTTATTTCGTTTGGATGCTTTTCTATTTGTTCTTTGTTTAGTGCTTTTGATTAAACTTATATTTCTTCTTGGTATATATTTAGTACGTTATTTTAATAATTTTTTTGGTACATATTTGGTACGTTTGTATTTCTTTTCCCATGAAAATCTAAGTGAAGAAGTTTACCGATTTCATTTATTAATGTGGATATGGCTTGGAAGAGTCCCGTTTGTGATGTACTCGTATACAAGTAAGGGCACTTCCGTCTCCAAACAACAGCCTAACAGCTTCACCACATTGCGATGGTTGAGTTGTGAAATCAAAATTACCTATTTAATAAACTCCGCATTTGGTACGTTTATATATATTTTTGGTACGCTTATATTTATTTAAAAAATATATATATTTGGTACATGACATATATTGTTTGGTACGTATTTGGTACGTTTATATTATTTAAAAAAAATATATATTTGGTACATTACATATATCGTCTGATATCTTAAAGAACATAATTTTGTATACTTAATGAATAGAGTGAGTACTGCACGTTAATGTTTATAGAGACTACAGCAACAAGCATAGTTAATTCAGACTTCTTTGGTTTATCACAAACAACTGGGCAATTTTGCTCTTTGACTTCCTCCAATTTTTCTTTTTCCATATCCGTAGCTGCAAAAAAAGAATCAGCAACTTCAGGAGGGATTTTAATGCCATTCCAAATAGAAAAAGTGCCTACAAAATCTAAAAACTAATATTATTTGCAATTTGAAAACTAAGGAGGTAAATATCAGTTTTATCTTTGAATTTTAAAATTCAAAAAATATACCCCAGAAAAATACCGAATAAAAAACTCTCTCCACAAACTAAATCGACAAATTAGAAGGCAAAAGATCATAGCTTTTCTCTCTAAAGTACTAAAAAAATGCAAGGCATTCTAATTTTCTCTATTATTGGGATGGAAGTTTAATTTTGTTTGTCGTATTGGGAAAGTGATCCTACTCAATACCCAAATCATATTCGGTCGTATTTCCTTGTTCCAAAACTACAATTTCAACTCAATAAAATTTTAACAAGTTTCCCCCGATTTTTGCCCTATAACTAGTGATTATGGGCGAACTAATTCAAATTTACTTCTCATTTCATGGGACAATACGTGTAATCCCAAACATTTAGGAGGACTTGGAGTTAAGAATAGTGAATATTTTAATCAAGCAGCTTCGGGAAAGTACCTTTGCTGTAATTTTTTTTGTTTTCTTTTGTGAACAGAGGGGCTCCTACAAGATCTGATACAAGGTCTGATTTAGCTGTTTGGAAAAGAATACTGATTGGTTGTGATTTCGACCTCTAATTTCTTCATCAGATGCAAATTTGATTTTGAACCGTAGAAGTTTCACGACATCACAATATTGAAATTTACAAAATTTATGGAAATCTATCAAAATCAATGATAAAAAAACTCACAAACTCTATTTAAATCCACCTAGAATTCACTTGAAATACACGTGGAGCTTATAAAACTGAATTAAACTCCTTCAAACTTTAAGGCTTTATAAATCACTGAAATTTACTCAATTGAATATAAGAAATACTAAAAAAAAAAAGGCTAGAAAATTTTAAGTTTTGACTAAGAGGACAAAATAAAGGATAAAGTGAATAATATTAGCTTTTCGTTAAAGTTCCCATAAATATACCCTTCTTAACTAATCAAGTGTTATATGTTTTTAACTTCCCAACATAGTTTTAATCCTGAATATTGCTACAGTCAGTCAGCCACCCATTCAAGTACGAGCGATTTAGTAGTCCTTGAAGGTTGGCAGAAAGATTATGTTCTTACAAGTTAAGCTCTTTTTCTATTAATGGAGTTTCCATTGACCAAAAAACTGAAGCAAGACTTGTTTGCATCATCCTGCTTTTATCTGTGCACAAACATGAACATCCTGAGAATGTTGTTTGGGTTTGAGGTCACAATGGTTTGTGCTTGTTTATCTGTATATCATCCCTGCATTGATTGCGGCCTAGCTAGCGTCACCAAGTTGGTCATCCGGCGCCTTCATGGATGGAGGGCTAAGAAATCCGGTACACTTGGAGGTTTTTTGTTTTCCTTCTTTGGGATTCGGTGTCGAAACTCTTCTGAAATTGAAGATTATGGCGGAGAATATGGAACCAATCAAGAAAGGCCATAAGAGAAGGAAAAAAAAAAAAAACAAAAACAAATACAAAACATCCAGATCCAGCAGCAAATATGGAATTGCTCAAGCAAGCCTCAAGGTAAATACTGAGATTTTCTGCTTTCAGTGGTAAACTGCTGTTATTACTTAAACTTCAATTCACAAATGTGGTCACAGACAGATAGGAGACCGCCGAGCAAAAACGAAATAAAGAAAAAAATACAACACAGAAAGAAACTAGTTGCCACTGCTGACCAACAGATATCAGTTTTACTAAATAAATAAAAACTTCGGTACTTTTCTTCTTGCTATGTACTAGCTCGCGGCTAATTCCTCTCCACGGGCTAGCTGATTAGCACGCTGCTGTGGTAGTCTAGGAACGGGTGTTGGCCACCACGGCAGCACATACGGGAAGAAGTATATACTCGTAATAATTTCACTCTTTTCAGCTATCATTGACCACTCCCTTGTTTGAATGTTGCACATAACAACATCTTCATTCACACGCAGATACCAAACATCCTTGTTATTCGGGTCCACACTTGCCATTATAAGTGGATACGCATTATTGTGGTACATTTCGGGGTCCAAGGAACAAACCCTGTGTTCACTCAAACACAATTTCCCATCTCCTTGATTATCTTCTTCTTTCAACTCCCAAACATACAAAGTTCTCCTGACAATGTCCAACTCATACAGATGCAGACGCCCTCCACACTGATCACCTAAGCACTGAATGGAGTGTTTATCCATAGGCTCATCAAATACAGTGAAACGACATTCATCATCAACACTGCTGTCTTTACTAGTGATAGTGATGTTATTGTCGTTGAACAGATCCAACCCAAGAACCAGAAGACGGCCCTCAACGTGATTTGACCAATACAACCTTCTGTTGCAAGCAAAGCCAAAGCGATCAAACATAACATGATGAAGTTTTCGCGGGCATGATATTAATGACTCTCTCCATTCTCCCGTCTCAAAAGAGAATACCTCTATTATAAACTTATCGGAGGTAAGTTCCTCATCACTAGGAGGAAGAATTCTAACAACCTTGCACCTGTACTGAGCATTAAGCTGCACGACATGTCGTCCCTCCTTATCGCCTTCCTCGTAGTTATAGTAGGGCACATCGCAGACGAATCCCACGTGTGCAATCTCGTTGCATCGGGCAGGGGCAGGAGGAAGCGCAACCCAGCTCAAGGTGTGTGGATTGCATATGTAGTACGAACGAGCAAAATATTTGTGGTCGGAGCACAAAACCAAATCATTATACGTCCCTGCCACAAATGGACCTTCTTTCAATCCGTGGAAACTCTTGAGTCTTTCTGTTGGAACCCCCAGTCCCACATCGGACAGAGGGAGAAGAGAAGAGTGCTTTAAATAGAAATACCCCTCTCTAATTAACACTGAGGCCTTTTGTGATAAAACCTCACACCTGAGGATTGTGCAGGTGGTTAAGTGGGGACAGTATCGGTGTTGTTGGAGTGGGCCCTCGGCCCGTCGACCTGAAAATTTCCACATGGTATCAGAGCCAGGGGACGGGCCCGTACTGCCACGTGATTGGGTGGGTCCCCATTGGCCCCGCGTGATTGTCCACGTAGGCCAAAGATGCCACGTGTTTGGGTGGGTCCCCATTGGCCCCGCGTGATTGGGTGAGTCCCGACATGGCTCCACGTGGTTGCCGATGTGTGGAAATTCACGTGTGACCCATAAGTGGGGTCTCACGTGCGGGGGAGTGTTGGAACCCCCAGTCCCACATCGGACAGAGGGAGAAGAGAAGAGTGCTTTAAATAGAAATACCCCTCTCTAATTAACACTGAGGCCTTTTGTGATAAAACCCCACACCTGAGGATTGTGCAGGTGGTTAAGTGGGGACAGTATCGGTGTTGTTGGAGTGGGCCCTCGGCCCGTCGACCTGAAAATTTCCACACTTTCAAACATCGGAGTTAGCACCCTTGACGATGACGACGATGACGACGGTGTCAGTCTAGAAAGTAAATCTTCTCCTTCCACGCTTTCCGCCAACAAAGCATCGGGGATATCAGCAATATGAGTAGCACTCATCACTTTTGATGATGGTGATGTTTTTGATAGTTTTGGGCGGACATATTCAGAGACCGGTGCTCCAACGGACGACTGGGATCTACTTCTTCTTTTCATGGCGGCACAAATATCTTTAAATCTACTACGACCTCCCTCCTGTCTCTACGCTATGTTATATAGTGTTTCAAAGACGCACAAAAACAACTAACTGGGAATATAAAAATCTGAATAGGAAACGACTTAATTTCCGAAAAGAAATACAAAAAGGGGGAAAAGATTATAAATTGGATTTGTGTTTAACGTATTTTCTTCTTCCTTAAAGTTGATATCTATGGGGACTTCTTAATCAGTTAGGACTTCTTGTTCCACGAGTATTGTACTTCACCTTTTTTTTTTTTTTTTTATTTTTATTTTTTTATAATACGATCATATATTTTACAGGGAGATGGAGAGTTAGGCTGAGCCACACAATAAGAACCTAAATCAGTTGTACTTCACCTTTCTTACTCTCCAAAGAAAATTGTGGTCATCTACCATTCGATGCTAATACGATGGTAACGGTAGATTTGTATTTTGTATTTTTTTCTCCACCGTTGAATTAAATCCAACGGTGAGTGACTACGGGACTTGTATTTTGTATTTTTTTCTCCACCGTTGAATTAAATCCAACGGTGAGTGACTACGGGACTCTTTGATGTATATACAAAGCCTTTTCGGATAAATCAAAAGCTCTTTTAACCAAGTTTGGCAAAAAAAGTTGAACTTACAAGGGCTTTCAGAGGAAGCAAGCAATTGCAAGTGGATTTCCACTAAGCGCTTAAACTTTTACTTTAGCAAAATTTCAACCTTCTTATTTATAAAAGTACTCGTGAGAAAATCACTTGCAACGTGCCAATTTACATATTCTAAACCTTATGCACTAGATTTTGTTAAAAGAGACACCAAAGAATCCGGTCCCTCATAGATTTAAGATTCCTATTATGATTCTGTGATTGTATACCTATATGACAAGTATTGTTGTCTTGCACCTTACCAAACATATCTGTATATATAACACTCTTGTGTGATTGATATGATTATTAAATTTACAATTCTATAGATTTAGAGGATGTAGTCAACTTAAGATTTGAGAGGATTTTAATAGATTTTGATAAGGGATGGATTTCATAGGATTATATAGACTTCTACAAATCCATATGGATTTTGGAAGATTCATGTAACACATTTCTATGGATTTTGATAGATTTTGCAGTGTTAAATCTTGACCGTCAAATAAATCAAATGACAATAAATGTACCTAGGTTATAAATCTAAAAAATGAAGCTGCTTTCTATGCATGCTCTGGAGCTGCATTTCACGTTTCCTAATTTGTCAACTAGAAGTATCAATTACTTTGTATACATTAATCAATTTCATTACTCCATTGAATTGCAAGAACTCATGTTAGTCCAGTCTAATATATATGACTAGTTGACCGGTTAAAGTCCAGCAATATAAGTAGGATTGTTGTGCACTAGAAATCCCAATTCAATGCCAATTCCAAATTCCAATTCCACACCAATTCCGTCTCGCCCTAAACCTCTCGCCGATTCATGCTTTGATACCTTGGTTTTGTTTTGCACTAGAAATGCTACAATCAGTCGTTTAGGTTTGTTTGCGCCGGTTTTATCAAGGCATGGGGAAAACCCATAGACTAAGGAGAAAGGTGAGAAGTATGCATAATGTCTAAAACAAATGTCAAACATGAAGAAAATAGTGACATCCTCAACAAGAGCTAGTATTCTTTTCACTTTTCACCTACTCATTGTGAATCTGCAGAGCAATTGACACGATTTTTTTAATCATATGAAAGTTACATCCTGGTTCATCGATGTTCAATAATTTGTATTACCACCTCAGTTGAATGGAGCTTTGAATGGACAGCTGTCACCCAAAATTGTTGTAAGTTCATTATGCAATGGTTCTCCTCTAATGCTGTAGTTAACCCTTTTTTTATACTGCTGGGTAATTAGCGTCTATGATTTTGATTGTTTGTTCAATGATTTCAGATTTGGTGGTGAGGAACAGAATGGTCAGGGAATAATGGCAAAGTGATCCCCATTAGATGTCATAAAATGCTTGTATGGGTAATTTAAAATATTTGATATTGATGAAACAAGTATTTTAATAATTAATTTTACATATATTATCAGATGCCGTTGATTATATGAAGGCCTATAACTTATGCAGCTTCGGAGTAACACATAAGAATATAAGATTTGCCATTGGATAATTTATTTAGTTAGATGCTCAACCATTACAAACCGAGCGTAGTGACGTTTAAGGATTCAGATAGCCGACCCCACTTAGTGGATAAGACTTTGTTGTTGTTGTTTAGGTGCTCAACCATTAGTTGATCTTAACTCGAAACTTTGGTGGTTTTGAACTACTAACCTCTGGGAAATAGTAAGTGTCGTTCTTATGTCGCAAACTTACCACGTCTTCTCGACCATTTTCTCAAGCTCTTAATGAACCACAAGATTAGAAACATATAGGGTTTATATTGCACTGCAGAATGCATAAGAAAAAAAAAATTGATGATTAACATAGTACATGCTGAATGGATGGAAGGTAAAACGAAAATTTATCTGATGTTGCCGGGGAGTGGCTTGAGAATACCCTAAATTTGGAAGATAGATAATAGGATATGCTTTTCAAACACTAATGAAAAAATGGTGGCTCAAATGTTGCTTACCCACTTGTGTATATCTGCATGCTGTTTTTATTGTTGTGTATGTTTACTTCATACATATCTGCAATTTTTCCTCTTCCTCTCACACTTTATCTTCTTCCTTCATCTCTGCAATTTTTCTATTTCACCTATGCAATTTTTCTACAATTCTTTTTGCAATTTTGTGCAATTTTTTCTTCATGGCAGAGAAGGGGAATTGGAATTGGGTTGTGAAGGAAGAGGATCGAGTAAGAGAGAGTCGCGGAAAACAAGATTAGAGGAGTATTGACAAAAAAAAAAATATAGGATTGGAGGAGAGAGGTTAGCTGGAACGGAAAAGAGAGAAGAATAAAGTGGAGAGGAAATAGGATTGGAAAGACGCGAAAGGGTGCAGCTGGAGACTTTTGAGTAGTTGGGTTTTGGGATAATCTTGACTTTTTATTTTAACTTCATTTTAGTAGATTTATGATCTAGATACATTTATCATCATTTGATTTATGTGCATTCCGGGGAAAAGAAATAGAAGTTGAAAGTCTGAAGAGGATGAGGAGTTGCTGCATCATGAGCTGGATCTTGTCCTTCCGAAGTTATTACGCTTGTATGCTTGGCATGAAATCGTAGTTCTCTCTTCAGCTCCTGGAATTTGAGTGTCAGAGGAGATGAGAAGATTGTTTTGATTGCTCTAAGTTATCACACTGATTTCTCACCAAGTGTTCTGCCTATCCAAAATTTTCCATTTCTATCTCCGTTTGGTTTGCGGAATAAATTCTTTGAGAATGTAGGCTTGTTTGGAATTTCATAACTCATAAGCACTATGTGAAGATAAATACTACTATACCATATAGGTCTTAGGTTCGATTCTCGTAAATGCAAATTTGAACCAAATTATTATAGCTAGCCCATTGTAAAATTTAATTCACTCTAATATCTTTAATTTAAATAATATCGTGTGTTTTAAAAAATGTTGAAGTTTTTATTAAAACACCAAGTGCTTCCTAAAGAAGCATACTGAAGTTCTTGAAGCACTCAAAACTGCTTGAAGAATCAGTGCTCAGAACTGCTTGAAAAAGCATCTAAGATCTATGTTCTTTTGCTAAATGTAGTTAGTGGTGTTTTTTAGTTGTCAGAAACCGATTGGGTGTGGACTTCCATGCCATATTGCAAGCTGCATGGAAGGAATTGTCCAGTTAAAACTAGAGAATGTTGACATTTTAATATGTAATTAAATATAATATTCTTGTGGCTGTTTGATGATGAAGAAAATCAATGTTTTTTGGCTGGTTGGAACTAACATAACCTTATAAGAACAATTCCTTACCATTGGCCCATCAGGCTTAGAATCCAACTGATTGTTCAAGAAAATTTGACAAATGTTTATAAATTAAATGGCAAGATGGAGATTTTATACAACAATTTAACTCATCTTTCTTGTCTTTAAAATATGGATTATTCTTTTGTTTGAAAGACCAGATAGATATGCCGAGAGTTTAGGGCATGGCGGGAAGTACTCTGAAAGGAGCTCTCAAATGCATGACGGTTTCCTCTTGCAAAAAGATAAATTTCATAGAGATACTCAAAATGAGGATGGTTATGCTAATGAGAGAAAGGTTCCAAGAAATTCTAAGGAAGGTGGTACCCGAGGCAAACAGTCAGTGCCCTTGGATCCCCACTATCAGAAAGACGGTGATATGGCTGGAAAGATCAAGGGAAGTGCACAAGTTTCCAGCCTGTTATTGGGTCCTTCACCAAACGGTAACAGCAGAAATGGTGCAGCCGCATCCACTGTCGTTAATGGCAGAGGCAGTAAACTCCAAAGAGAGTTTTCAGACTTGGACGAGCTTCGTGAGCCCTTGCCTGAGGAAACGACAGTTAATAAGCAATTTGAGAGAAAAAGTTCTTTGAAGCAGTCAGATAACAAAATGAGCACTTCAGAGAACCGGGTTTCTGAATTCAGTAAAGTGAAACGTGCAGGAAAGGCAAATTTTGATTCGGGTAGGCCATCCTCTCCAGATTTAAACTCTAAGTTTCCAAGTAATCAGGAAGGCTTGAATAAAAAGAAGAAGTACAGAGATATCATTGAGCATTTAACAAGCTCTCAACACAGAGGTGTGCAGTCTGAGTGGCAACACCCATCACGAGTAGATCATCCTGATGTGGGGCGTTCGTTTAGCAAAACGTAAATCTAGACAGAATGAAGCTGGAGGCAGACAAGCAATTGGTGTGGCTGAACATGGAGAAAGCAATAATAAAGCAAGCCCAAGTGCTTCTCAGCAGCATGACTCAAAACGAGGGCTAGTTTTCCACCCCATACAAGAAAGTAAAAGACGTGCATCCAATATAATGGCGGATTCGACCGACGTACAAAAGAAATTGTTAAGGAAGATATCTCTATTAATTAGTCAATATAGTAAATTGATATTGTAGTTATTTACTTGCTTGTTTAGTTTCTGATCAAGCCTTGTTTATAGGTGATAGTTTAGGATCCTATTGACTGTATCATTGTATAAAGCTGTAAGCCTAGTTGTTGAATGAAATATATCGAAAATCATAATCCTATTCTATGCTTCTTATGATGGTACCAGAGCGATTAATATCTGGGAAAATAAAAAGCAAACACACAGACACCAAAACAACCCTAGCAAAACATAGCCATGGGTGATAGCGCAGACACGAAGTCAACCTCCTTAGGCATGACTTCGCATCCAAAGTGGGAGAGTCCTAATCATCCACTTTATCTCCACCATTCGGACCAACCTGGTGCAGTCCTTGTGCCGCAGCCATTAGTGGAAGACAATTATAGTACATAGGTTCAATCCATGACCATGGCCTTACCGGTCCAGAACAAATTAAGGCTTGTTGATGGGACAATCAAGAAGCCAAGTGAAGATGAACATGAAGAATTGCAGTAATGGAATCGATGCAATAATCTGGCTAAGACATGGCTCTTAAGATCCATGTCAAAAGAAATCTCAGGTAGCGTCATCAGCTACAAGGATGCAAGGCAGATGTGGCTTGATTTGCAAGAAAGGTTTTCTCATGTGACTATTGTTCAATTGTTTCACATAGAAAACAAGATTCATAACCGTGTGCAAGGTAACATGACGGTGAGTTCATATTTCACCAAATTAAAAAGCTTGTGGGATGAACGTGACGTGCTATGTTCTATTCCTGCATGTAGTTGTGATACGAAGAAGGAAATCATCTCTTATGTTGAAACCCAGAAAACAATGAAATTTCTCATGGGTTTAAATGATTCTTATTCCACTGTTCGTAGTAATACCCTCCTTCTTGAGCCTTTACCTACGGTGAACAAGGCCTACTCTCTTGTCCTTCGCCATGAGAGACATGCAGAAGTCTCAAGTGGAAAGTATCCTTCCTAACCTGAAGCGACAGCTTTTGCTGTGAAGAATGGTGGGCGAGAAATTGAACCAGAGGATGGTGGTCTTTGCTGTGGAAAATGTAATAAGACAAATCATAGCACCAAAAACTGCCGTGCTCATCTCAAGTGCACCTTTTGTGGGTGGAAAGGTCATTCCTTCGAATATTGCCACAAATGCAAAGCAGCTGCTGAAACTGAACAAGGCCACTCATCCACTTCCAAGGGCAACCAAGTTGCCATGTACGACAAAAAGGATGGGATGCGAAACTTCCCTTTTTCCTAGGAAGATTGCAAGTATATACTCGCAATGTTGAACAAAAACAGATCCTCCTTTGCAAATCAAGTTGGTAATTCCTCGAATAATGAAGAACTTTCAGGTAAAGCTTTTTCCTTCATGCATAATGGCATAAAAAAAATATTTGGATCTTGGATAGTGGTGCAACGGACCACATTGTTTGCAACCCTCATTGTCTCACGACATCAAGACCTATTACAAACCATAATGTTGAACTACCCACTGGTTCTCTTGCCACGGTCACCCACATTGAACAAGTTGTCTTCTCTCCCAACCTTGTGCTTGATAATGTTTTGTGTGTCCCATTTTTAAAATTAAATTTGATATCCATTAGCAAGCTTGCACATGATTCCCTCCATATTACCATCTTCCTAAAACAATTTTGTGTTATACAGGACCTACGCTCAGGGAAGATGATTGGGATGGGAATTGAACGGGAGGGACTATACTATCTCAATCCACCAAAGAAAGGAACATGCAACACCATTCAAACATCCAACCATCATCTTTGGCATCAACGCCTAGGACATCCATCACAAACTGTTTCCATGTTATTTCTTTTTTTTCCAACACAAATATTGTGATTCCAATAAATGTGTCATTTGCCCATTAGCCAAGAAAACAAGAACACCATTTTCATTGAGTTCCATATCCACTAAATCATGTTTTGAATTGATACATGTTGATATCTTTGGGGGGGGGGGGGGGTGGGGTTATCATGTTCCTTCTATTTTCTGTTGCAAAATACTTTCTCACTATTGTTGATGATTACACCAGGAGCACATGGATTTATTTGATGAAACATAAATCTAACACACAACAGCTCCTTGTACAATTTGTCCATTTGGTCGAAACCCAATTCACCACCAAGGTTAAAATGATTCGAAGCGACACCCTACCCTTACCTTCCCCACCTTCAGATATCCTTGCGCCTTCCCCATCCCCAGCCATTCCAACCTTAACCCTACCTTCTCCATCCACACCACAACCAGCCTCACCAACTCCACCCCGCCGTGGAACACGACCTACCAAACCCTCTACCTTTTTGCAGGACTTTCATGTCGAGGTCTCTCTCCCGTCCAGGCCTGCTCCCACATCTTCTACGAAAGTGGTCCAGTCCTTGTCAGGTACTTCCCATCCTCTATCCATTTATTTATCCTATGATTTTCTCTCACCTCACCATAAAGCTTATACCACTAATCTCACCCTCTCAAAGAACCAACAAGCTTTTTGCAGGCTGTCTGTGACACGTCCCGACCCCGATATTTCCCAAATACCCTGATAGGCATGTGTTGGCCGACCCCCGAGGGTGACGAAAGCCATTTATTGAATACAAGAGTAATGATTAAGAGGAAATATACATGAATAAATAATCATAGGGGAAATTAAGTGAATTAAACAGAGTTTAAGAAAATAGCTAGAGTGCATAGAATAAGCTCTAAAACAAGATCACAAAGAAAAGATCATTACAAGATATCACACAAGTGAATGATAGGCCGATACTGGTAGGGAAATGCCTCATACGTTGTGTCGTAGTCCTCGTTTCTAAGACTTGAATGGGGGCGCAAAATAAAGGTGAGTGGACCAGGTTCATATATACAATAATAATAAAACAGTTATCAAGATACTAACCCCCACAATTTATATCAAGAAAACTACTAGCATAATAAGTGATAGGTTTACTAAAAACCCTAGCATGCCAAAAACATCTCAAAAGACATATCGCGGAAATCAAAATATCAATCGTCTCACAGATCATCTCGTAAGCATGGTGTGCTGCTAGTAAGATCACTGAATAAATATAACTCCCGGCCCTATGCTAGCACCGTGGTCTCTGCGCCCGTAACCAGAGATTACCAACTCCCGGCCCAATGCCTGCTCCGTGTCCTTCAGCCCGTAGCTAGGGATTATTTCTCCCGGCTTAACTGCCAACACCAGATCCTCGCCCCAGGCAGTACAGTGTCCACTAGGTACGCACAAATAGTTACGCCTCTCATAAATAACCACCTCATAGTATAAAGTCATCCATCATCTATACTATAAAGAGGGGTTTCTAAAACATGTTCTAGCATCCTATCATCATCCATCAGATAGTCTACCAGTTCATGGTTTTTATGGAAAATACGATATATTAAAATATAGCTCAATATAAGCCAACAATTAATTCCTTACAAAATAACGAGACGATAATCAACATTCAATAAACATGCTTAACATAAAATCAATCCATAAACTCGTAAGGCATGTTTTTCATTTATGTAATTAAACTATGAAATCATGTAATTTTAGAAGGGGTCCACTCACAGATACTCCGTAGCAGCAGAGTTGTGTGGAAAAGGATTAAGGAAATCCCCACTAGCAAGTTCACCTAAGCAAAAAAATGTACAATTTATCAAACTATACCCAAACGGTAGAATTCCAGGAAATGGACACCAAAAACGGATTTGGAACATTGAAATTGGCTTAGGAGAGATTTTGGGTTTTCGGGTCCTAAGGTTTTTGGTTAAAAAGGGGTTAGGGTGAAAAGGGGTGGTTTGAGCTTAAGCCCAAACCAACACACACACACGCATGGCACAACACACACACACACACGCACGTGCACCACACACACTCACACATGCTTACATACACACACACACACACACACACACACACACACACACACACACACACTCACACGGACACACATACACACACTACACAAACACACACACATGCACAGCATGCATACGCATGCACGACATGCACACATACACATTCCACATACACACGCACACATTCACGCACTGCACAACCCAAAGGCCTCACACACGGGGCCAGGCTTTAAGCCTTTTCTAAATAAAAAAGACCCAAGACCCTTTGGGTCATTGAAATAAATAACAAAAAAAATCAATTAAAAAGAAATATAATGGGCTGGGTTTGGTCTACGGGCCCAAAGCCCGTGGGTGTCCTAAACGGCCTGAAGGTCCGCGTGCTGATTGGAGAAGAACGCCAGAAAATTATGATCGGGATTTGTCCCGATTCCGATTGGACCTAAAACTAAGTAAAAACAGGAAGTTAAAATCATAAAAATGATGTTGAGGGATAAGGGAAACAGGATTTTACCACAAATAGGATCAAATGGGGTCGAGATTGGCCGAGTTTGTGTACGAGCTTCGACGGATTTTCTGTTGAATAAGAAGAGTATCCAAGATAACCCTAATGATCCCAAGAAGAAGAAAATAGAGCACACTCTTAAAGAAAGCTCACAAAACAAACTAATTAGCAAAGCTTTTCTTATTTAGCTCTAGGCTTTGTTTTTCCTTGGATGATATACAATGCTTGAGGACTTGGGTATTTATAGCAAACCAAATGAAAGCTACACCACACACTTACTTCACCTACAACATCCACCTACTTCACCTACAACCTCCACTTACTTCACCAACCTCACACACTTACTTCACCAACCTCACACACTTACTTCACCTACAACATCCACCTACTTCACCTACAATTGACATTGATTCTCAACACTCCCCCTCAATGTCAGCTCTCATTCTTTGCACTGTGCTGAGCAGACAGCGAAAATTTTCGAGCTTGCCTGTACTTAAACTTTTTGTGAACAAGTCCGCAACTTGATCATTCGTCTTGACCTGTCTCATCTCAATCTCTTCTTGTAGAACCTTTTCTCTGATAAAGTGGTAGTGCACTTCCACATGTTTAGTTCTTGCATGAAAGACTGGATTTTCCGCCAAGTGAATTGCCGATTGGTTATCACAGTACAATGGTACTGGATAATCTACTAGTTGATGTAGATCACTCATCAACTGTACCAGCCATGCATTCTCTTGAGCTGCCATTGCTGCTGCTCTATACTTTGCTTCTGTGGTTGACAAAGATATCGTTGGCTGTCTCTTGCTACACCAAGAGATGGTTCCAGAACCAAGCTTAAACACATACCCAGTTGTTGATCTCCTGGTGTCATGATCTCCCGCATAGTCAGCATCACAGTAACCAACTAACTTGCAGTCTTCACCTTTCTTGTTCAAAAGACCATAGTCAATTGTACTCTTCATATATCTTAGTATTCGTCGAACTGCTTCCAAGTGAGGCTTCTTTGGATTTTGCATGTACCGACTCATCACACCAACTGCATAAGAAATGTCAGGTCGAGTCAAGGTTAAGTAGATCAGACTACCTACCAATTGTCGATACATCGTCGCATCTTCCAAATCTTTTCCTTCATGTGCACTCATTTTGACATTTGGCTCCATCGGCGTAGAGATCAGCTTGCATTCGAGCATTCCGAACCTCTTCAATAAATCTTTGGAATACTTCTGTTGACAGAGAAATATTCCTTCTTGTGTGCGATCAACCTCTAGACCAAAGAAATGCTTGAGTTGACCAAGTTCCTTCATCTGGAAACGGACTGATAAATTCTCCTTCGTCTGAAGAATTTCTGCCTCATCATCACCGGTTATGATTAAGTCATCCATATACACTAGCACAATAGCTAGCTTTCCTTCATTGGCTTTGAAAAACAAGCTGGAATCTGCAGGTGTTACTGAATAACCACTTTGTGTTAGAAACTCTGCAATCTTACCGTACCACGCTCTTGGTGCTTGTTTCAAACCGTAGAGTGCTTTCCTTAACTTGCACACGTACTCAGGATGAGCTTCGCTTTTAAAGCCCATTGGCTGCATCATATAGATCTCCCGATCTAACTCTCCATGCAAGAAAACATTCTTCACATCCATTTGGTATAGATTCCAATCTTTGTTAGCTGCAAGTGCAAGTAAGACTCGTACTGTTGTAAGCTTCGCCACTGGACTAAACGTTTCATCATAGTCTAGTCCGTACTGTTGAGAGAAACCACGAGCTACCAATCGTGCCTTGTACCTTTCGATTGACCCATCTGGACGACGCTTTATCTTGTAAACCCACTTGCAGGATATGGGTTTCACATCTCTTGACTT